>NW_028301711.1:87043181-87346212 GCF_037042655.1 Diuraphis noxia | reverse complement strand
GATATATCCCTCTCATCCCCCCTTAAAATCGCCCCTGTTCTACAATTATTAATGTCCAATAACTGTTTTACTTGCCTAGTGACAGTAGTAAATTCTATATTGTTAACATCTATCGTAACATTTTCAGATACTGGTAAATGTGAATTTTCCTGTTACAATTAAAATAAAAGAATAATAAATAATTTTCAATTTTTAGAATATTATTATTATTCTAAATTTTGTATCTATATATTTTTTTAAGTTTTTATAATTACCAGATCATTGCAACAACTATCATCTGTCATCAATTTTTTTCTTTATTAATTGTAAATTTTTTAATTTATATTTTTTTTCCTAGGTGCACTTAACTTGCATCTAATTTTTCACCAAAACGGCAGTGTTTACCCATTTTGTAAAATTTAAAAAAAAAGAACACAAAACACTACAAAATAAGACACCACAGACAACTTTGCCGATCAGCACGTAATGTTGAAATGAAATGATTTATAATAAGTTATAAGTAGGTAGTATATTTCATATTTAAATACAATATTTTAATGGTTGTACCTACATATAATTATAAGTATAAATTATAATTTTAGAAATAATCGTTATTATTATTGTTGCCCATTATAGTTATTTTTCTACACCTATCCAGTAATCCTTATTGGCTATTTGTTTCCGAGAATCACTACGCCGCATCGACCTTCAGGCAGCTGTAAGACTCTCACACGCGCACGCACATATCAATAAATCGTGAAAAAAATAAATATATTCTTAACCTATAAAAACTACTAAAAGTGGTAGTAAATTAAACATAATTCCTGAAGTTTGATTGTAATTTCGAAAAAAGGTTATTTTTGATATAAAGTAAGATGTGCCGAAAATAAATGCAAATGTAATGCAATTATTTCATGAGATTTAAAAAAAAAATATCTTAATTTTAAGGTTAACTTCCTGGAAAGCCTAGTTATTTTGTCAAAGAATTTATAAATACGTTAAAAATTCAAATCGGACATTTTGAAGTATAAGTAATTTATCACCGCTTATTGGTCTAAAACGTAGGTAGTACAAAAAATACGTGTGATGCGATCCCCTTAAGTAACGATGTACAACTATAGACCATAACTATTTAAATTAAATAATAATGATATAAAGTTTTTTGAAAATGTTAAAGCTGAAATTAAAAAAATAAGCTCGTACCTATTATATGTATGATAATATTATAATTTAATAGGTACACCAATTTTAATATAATACCTATATGTCCTATATGATATTAAATTTATTATATAGAACATTTTATAATAAACGAAGATAATAAATGAAAAAAACTATAAACTGCTATTTAAAGAAAAACTAATTCGGTTAAGACGTTACATTTCAAAATAATCTTTTGTGTCATTCATGGTTTTAATAATTGTAAAAAACACTTATTAATCGGGTTAGGTAATCCCCAGTTTCATAGTTTATTTTCATGTCTATTGACGTACGTAGGTAATAACAATTTGAAACCAGAACATAATATTATCATAATATCATCATTTATTCTGATTCTAGGACATTTGTAGTCAGGGACATGCCTAAGGGGGGTTTTTAGGGTTAAATTTTAACAAATTAAGTAAAAGAGTATTGCTTAATATTTGTATGTAATTATTGAAGTTTTAGGCACGTCCCTGTTTGTAATAGGAACTGTTATTGTTATAGCCTATATTCTAACGTCATCGTGGCCCATAATATTATGTTAACATTTCCACTAAAATACTATCTAGTATCTACGTTAGTGTATAATAAGTATTATGCACATTGTGTCCTATAAAATGTATACTACACAATATACCTATATTTAATTTATAATGTATTAATATATACTGATTCTAAATTTTCTAGTTTAACGATATAAGTAGTAAGCAGTACCTAAGCACTAACGATATTTCCGATTGTCGTCCTCACTATAACCTATAGGTGGCGGATAACTACAGCTGAGTTATTGTCATAAATTTTTTTCTTGTATCCAAAAATCTTTAAAATTTAATACAAGGTTTATTATATTATAAGTTGTACTTATCGTAATAAAAACAAAATCAAAAATCGTTTGACTAATCATTGACGTTAATTCCTTAATTAACTTAAGGTTAACAATAAAATACTTTAACATTCTTTCAATTGACCCTAAACGCGCTGCTATTTAAAAAATATAAAAATGTAAAAAATCCTTATTTAGATATTATATAAACGAAAATTCAACATTAATTTTACACTAAATAAAATTATTTAAGAAAAATATAGGTTTTATAATATTATTTTAGTCACATAAATGGAGCGTGATATAATAAAACACTGTTCAATCAGATTTTTAATTGGATTCGATTTTAAACTAAGTACGCTGATATACGATGATCTATATAGTACCTATATTATCATTATTATCGTTTATTCGTTTCATGATATTCCTAAGTTGAAATTTAATTTGATAAGCTAATAACAGTATTAACTTTATTAACAACGCGTCATTAACATTTATTGATGAATATATATCCTAAAATCATTCATTCACGTCATATAAACACCTAAAGAAGTACCTATTCTTAAATTTACTTATGTCTTATTGTATATAAAATATATGCATGGATTCAGAGCTGTAAACAAATTATATCAAATAAAATAATAGTAAACATTTTTTTACTGAATAGTTTCTATTCTGTATTTACTTTGCATTAATTTACAACTAATTAAAAACTAGGTACCCTAATATTAACAATCTTTTTAAATATATTTTATTTATTAAACTGCTTTTATGTACATTGCAGTCTTAAAATGTCTCAAATGCCATTATCTACTAATAGGTAATTATTAATACCTATAATAATATATTAAATATTACTAGTTTATTTAATTTAATTCATTGAAATTAATATAAAATATGTTTAGTGTTCTGATAACGTTGGTTAAATATTTGTATAACATATTTTCCATACTTAGAAACAAAACAGTAAATAGTACATAATTATTTTCATATATTTTTTTGATTATTCAAATATATTTTCAATTATTTAGTTTGCGACTATCATAAATAATATATAAACCACACGATTTAAAAATTAATATATCGTAATGCTGTTTTCTAACTAGCACATTTTGTGATTATATTATATAATCGTTAATACGTAAATAATATTATAGTGCCAACCTATACATAATTTATAGTTTGTATACCTACATTATACTGTTTACTATGTCTCTGTTTAATATGCAGAAAACCTATGTTTTTAAAACTTTTATTATCATTTTTATATTGGGACTAGTACCTTATTTTCGCAATACTAATTTTCGTTATGTAAACCGTTATTTTGCTTAAAATGTTCAACCAATATTATTTTTATATTTTTGAGTATAATAGTTCCAAACAGGTAGAATAAATAAATTTATTATATGTTTATATTATGACTTCCACCCCGAAAAATGAAAATGAATAAATAGGAATAAGTAATACAAGTAAAGCACTATTAAATGTATTTTGAAGCGAGAAAAAATGCATAAATAATCACGCTTAATTTAAAAACTGGGGCGTAAATTACAAACATTAAACATTTTGCAATGCTGAAAAAGTATCACGTGTTAACATGATGTCATCATAAAGAAGATCACTTTAATATACTTTGAATACGTGTTAAATTTGAAATAAATAATGAATTATTGTAGAGATTAGAAAAAAAAATAGAGAAAAATCGTTCTATAGTTTTTAAATATATTTTTACTTTAAAAATATACATTGCTGTTAGTATCTAATTTATATATTTTATTTTAGTACCTATATATGGTTTACTCATTGTCGTCAAATCATTGCATTTATTACTAGATAATAAATTATTATTATATATTTACATCTATTATTTCATATAGTATTACAAACTGTTATTAACTTATTACCTTACTCAATTATTAGTATGCAGTGAATAACCTATAGCGATGAACTGTATAAATAATTGCTAATAGATTTGTATCGTATAAATAGCTTAAAATTAACATAAATAGTTTAAAAAGATCATTGCGTTTATTAAATAATAATAATATATAGGTAGTGGCCAAAAATTAAAAATACTTATGGATAATATTAAATGTTTAAATGAATTACAACAAAATTAAACAAAATCGTTATTTTTCTATTAAATAATATACAATTTCGTTGACATTATTTTAAACTTGGAATAATTATAAAAAAAATATTGTAGGTACATACATACATTCTTAGGCTTCTGTAAAAAAAATAACTTATTAGGAACCTTGTAATAAAATGCCAAGACTACTCAGCTATTTGCAACAATTTAAAATGTAATTTTAAACTACAAAATCTCGTATATTGAATACTTTCATGAATATTTACGGTATTTCCTTAAAATTCACACTTAAAACTCTTATGAAATAAAATTGTGCGTGTAAATTTTCGGTGTTTTTTAAATTTCGATTACAACAACTTATGAACGATGATGTACAGCATTTAAAAACATGTTGACAAACAATTAAAAATAAAAATTCAAAAATGTTCAACTTAATTATTACTTGAAATTAGTCCAATATCTTGAAAATTCTATAAGTATAGAAAATAATTATTTAATTAATAATAGAATAAACTATTAATATTTTTTAAATTTCTATAAAATACCAAACAAAAGTTGGTCAAGGAGGAATCTTTGTTTGATGTGTGACTAATAGCGTCATAATTTGAATTTCAAACTCTCTCTCAAAAAAGATGTATATTATGGCTCTACGCTATTTCTATTATTTTTGAACTCGTTGTCCGTTGGATACGTCAACTTTGTGCGGTTTCCAACCATGGATTGAAATGTCTTTTTCATTTTTATATAATATTAATTAATGTAAATAATAATGTGTACATTTTTTTAAAAAGTGCTAGCGCAGTGTGTATTAACACTGTCAGTCAGGTTTTATATACTATTCGAGGTATGGATAAAATTATTATTTTAATTTTCAACTATAGGTACCTACTATGATCGCATGAATTTTTAGAAATATCATAATATCATATTGCCATAATCACAATTTATATTATGCTTTATTATTAAATAATAATAATTTATTAATTTGATTGTATGATAATAGCATAATATACGATTCTCAATATTGTGTTCGCGCCATCTGTGGAACACTATTGATGGTCGAATACATATATAGCTCATCTATTCTACATGATAATAATATTATTATTATTTTTTTATCACGAATGTCGCGTGACTCGTAAGCACCACCCTCGCGTAGCGGCGGCAGCTTGCCCGATCGATATTTCGCCGCCGCCGCGGAGGTCTATTCTGTTATCAAATAGTACGGACGTACGTCCGACTGGCGGCTGCAGTAGACGACGTGCCTCCTCGTAGAATGTCGGCCGTTGCTTGTTTGGTGTTGTGCGTCTAAAAATCACGTGTTTTACGTAAATAATAAAATAATTGCGTTGTTGCAATTTGCAATACACGTGTTACTGGTGTTTGTAAGTGCGAAGTGTGTGTCGGAATAATATGTCGATATAATTTATTGTTTACAAATCACAATATAATAATAATAATCTTTATTTCTTATTGGCACACGGACATCGTACTAGCACGACTGTAATAGGTAAGTACCTAATAGGTAGCTGCTTGATGGTCGAGAATCATAATAATTATAACTGTTATCATCTCCACAACTACTGTTTTATTTTATTGTTTTAATTTGTCGTCGCCGCAATATAATATTATTCTATCGATCGGGGTTGCGTTTGTGTATGTGTAGTGTGTAGTGCACGCGCGTACGCGTGTGTGTGCGACCGGAAGACGGCGGCGAAAATCGGAAGTAAACACCAACTCGGCGTACCTTTTTATTCATCACAATATTTTACGCTTGAATTTTATCTCACAACAATTTTTACTACGTCGATTACCACCTTTATAGTTTATTACTATTTATTTAGTCGTCCGATTGGTATTTGCACAGATATTATAATATATTATATTATTATAATACAATTATAATAATTGTGTTATTCGAAGTCTCGTCGTCTGCAGTTCGTCCAATAATTATTCAATATCATAACGGACAAATTTATGAAAATTTTATATTATATTGTGTTAGGTCTTTGTAAAAAAAAAAATATATCTAGTTGGTCTGGTATATTAAATTATTAGGTGACCAAATTTTCAATAAATATGAATAATATTATTTCAATCAAATTTCTATAAGAATTTAACTCAAACACTTTGTTTTGCATATATTTACATATTTAAACATTAGTCGTTACTTATTTTTATAATACAATGTTTTATAAGTTGTTTATAATATAAATTGTATATATAAATAATATAAATTTTTGATAATACAATGTTTACATATTATTATATGATTGTTTTGTATCGTTATTCTCATTTATATGATTAACTTTGGGCGCTTAATTTTTTTAAATGTTGAGAAACTAAACTACAATTGTTAGAGAGAATGATTACTAATTTTCCTTGTTTCTAAACCTCAAATCTTTATGTATTTGTTAAGATCTTGTATTAAAATATTTAAATTTATCATATCTGTGTTTTTATCTACTTTGTATACATTTTTAAGATTTACCTATAAGACCTGTAATTGTACCACTGAATTTTAAACAAAGTATAAGTTAGTTTGAAAAATACTAAAATAATATACTGTACATACGATATTAATATATTATATACATTTTTTAAATATAAATTCCATTACAGCAATATAAATTGTAATCTTGTACATACATTTATCAAAAACTACATCGTAAATTATTACCTAGTTGATTTTAAGCAACTAAACAAATATTTACTTTTCATATTATACCTATCTAAACCCAATTTTAATGTATACTCAATAGGTAGTTATACTTATAATTACTAGGTATCCATTATGTATATAAATATAAAATAATATGTTAGAATATTAACACATTTTATTTCTTTATTAGTTTGGAAAACTTTTTAATTTAAAAAAAAATTATTAATGATAAGTTATTTTACGATGTTATTTTATTGAATCAATATATTACTGGAATATTAAAATTTGACATTTATTTGAATTGGATCAATACTAAGTTTATTGTGCTAAAATTAATAAATTGGATATAGTCTATTTCTAGTTATTAGTATATTATTAGGTTATTGTATAAATACAATCCAGTGCATACATTTTCAGAATTTAAGTTGTCTGTTATATGTAGGTACTAAGTACTAGGTAGTAATACATAAATTATACTAGTTTAATATTATCGTATTTTTAAACGGGTCATGTGCATTTCTTAAATAGTTTTAAACTATTCTAGTATCGAAATTTAGGTATAAATATTATGATTATTGTGTTTATAAATAATTAAATAAAATGTTATCAAAATCAATATTTTGTTTTCTATTAAAATAAAGCATTTTACATTTCGTAGGATTTTTCGATAAAAATCTTTTCTTTTTTTTTTAATGATTTCAATAACAATAATTTTAAAAAAAAATCTACAATTATCTACAATCTACAGTTCAATTTATTTGGAAACGATGAAAGATAATTCAAAATGTATAACCAAATTATTTCCGACACATATTATGATAGGTGCGTATTAATTAAAATTACACACGTAATTTACATAATGTTTTCAGTGAGCAATGGTGTTATTACATGCACGTTAATGATTGTTAATTATATAATACACCACTAATTATATATCTCACTAAGAAAAATTATGACTATAATATCATGATCATTAGATTTAAATTATTGATACCTACGTATATATAAGATGCCGTTAGAATCATTTATATAATCGAATGTTTTCAATATTTCACGCACATTCCATTTGCGTTTCTCAACACACATTATACAATCCACTGTTATTATAATATACACAAGCATAACTTTATAACAATACTATTTTTTTATTCTATTTTTTTTTTTATTTGTCTGCTATTTAATTATTTTATACCATCAATTGTATTTGTTGTAACGAGCAGTGGTGGCCTGGCCAAGTTGGCAAGGTGGCGATCGCCGACCGAGCCCGCTTCAAATTGATTGAAAAAATTTGTTCAAAGCCCCAAATCTTCCTAATTGTACCTAACTTTTTCATTTAGCCAACCAAGTAATCTGTTCCCAGGCCACCGCTGGTAACGAATGCTCGTTTTTGATTAGCTGTATTTTATAACAATTGTTATAATGAGGGCTGGGACGTATATGCAATACAAAATATTAGAATATGGAAATAAATGAGTAATGTTCAATAGATTCCAAACAATTATTAATTGAAAGTGAAGCATCTTTTAATCAATATTCGTTTAAATATATACCAATAATGTCACGAAATATGTACTTTTCGTGTTTACACATCTAATTAAAACAAGGCAATGGAATATTCATTGTTATGCATTTATTCTTAGTATATTATGCAAAAATATGGAGAGTAATGAATGGATAGTTAATATCACAATTTCCCGTGCGTATCGTGGACATGACTAACTTAATTTGTAAAAGAACTCTTCAAAAAAGAACCAATGCATATAAATCCTAGCCCTATATAAAATATTTTAATTTTTTTCTCTTGGTCCGCAATGGATCATATCTAATTTTTTATACTTTTAATTTTTTTATTTAAAAGCGAATGAACCGACTTTGGTGGGAAATATTTATACGTATTTGTGGTTTATTTTATATTGCATTATGTTTGCATGGTTTGCTGGAACTTCCGCTTGGTCGGAATGTCGACATCGAAAATACCTATAAAATAATATAATATAACAAAGCATTCCTACGTACATTAGATATTACGGCGGTGGCGGCGGCAGCGGCAGTAGCAGCAGTGGTAGCGACAACTCGACGCCACTACCACCATTACCAACATCCAAGTACGCGACAACCAGTCGCCGCCATAATATCACCATCCGTGACGGTTTACAGCAATATCGTCACCAACCGTAATTGCCAATAATATTACCACAACCACCGCAAATCACCATCACTACCTGCTGACAAGACAGCACAGACCGTCAACAATACTACTCGCGTCGACTGCAACGACCACCCGGACGTCGCTATGCAGGCGTCCACGTCACCCGGGTCCACCCGACGGCGACCGTCTGCCTTGCACGTGGACGGCGCTGGCAGTCAGCGCACCACAGCCACTACCACTTTTTCGTCCGTTGACCGTCTGCTGGCGGACATCGCGTTCCAGCGGCAGAGAGAACGGCAACGCGTGGCCGCAGCTAGCCGGCAGAGTCAACGACGTCGTGAAGACGGTCAACGTGAAGCTGCAACTTCGGCCATGGGTAAATGTTTTACATAATATAATAATATATGTATTAATAACATATATCATATACTATGGGTATTCCACCCATTAATTTACTCGCTAACCAATTAATTGGGGAGGGGGAAGAAATAATATTTGGTGATCCATACCAGACTTGCTAGATGATGATCAACAGAGTCGGTACAATATTATTGGGCATTTAGACGTAATGGAATATCGTGAAATCTATACCGGTTCTCAACCATAGGGTCGCTACCCAATTTTGAGTCTCCAATAATGTTAAATGGTTCGGTTATTTTTTATTCCCTCATTGAATATTACTGAAAATTATTTATATAAAGGTCGCATGAAAAATCGAGTAAATATCTTAGGTCGCCACTACAAGAAGGTCGATAACCGCTAATCTATACTTATAACATTGCTTAATACCTTTGAGTAAGAGTCAATCAGAATATTGAATGAATGAATGAAACTTTTAAATAATATTGTTATTATATCATATAAAAAGTAAAAACAACCAAGGGTTGTTTTCGATTTTACACTTAGTAAGCAGTAAAAAAAAAAGCAACTATTATAATTATACAAATTTTGGAAGTACGAAATACAGTCATAATTATTCTGTAATTTCCTGCCTTTTTCACAAATTAGAACTTAAAAGCAATTTAACGGTGATCTCTTTTGTTTCTTTTTTACATTTGAATGTCGGTATCTGGTTATCTATGCGAGTAGACATACCAAAATGGACATCGATTATCGTTTTTTGTTTGCTAATAATATTACATTCAACAAATAACAGCTATTAATTCACTTTTAGTTCGTATCGTAACATAATAAGTATAAACTTCGGTGTAAAAAATGTGCGGAGGGGTATTAAAAAAAAAATAAGATTACAAAATTACAGTATAATTTTAGACAATTTGCCAAACTGTAAACATTCATTATTATGGGTTTGTCTGGTTTACGCGTTTATAATTAAATGTTATAAGTTAATATGTTCAATGTTCATTTCCTTTCATTAATTCGTCTTGTATAACGCATGTGGTACATATAACATTTTAGAAGGAACAGTGACTAAAGCTGGAGTAACAGCCACCGGATCTGAGCTCGATGATGAGGCGGCATCGGCATACTGGTGGACCGACGTGTTCCTCCGATATTTTGTGTTCGACGAGGACTGCACGAAAACCGCCACCACGGCAGACTCAGATGACTTGTTGTTTTTTGTGCGGCGCCGTCGAAATAAGCGCAAGTGCATTAAACGCCGGCTGTCCTCCCAACGTCGGCGACTGGTAAGGATGCATACACTTGTACCAAATACCCATCCATATATTCTATTTTATTATTTCGAATTCCAAAGTAAAATTGTATAAGTATGTTATAATTTTATTTAGAGTCCATGATAGATTATTAAAAATTGACCATCACATTAATTATGGTACCTAAAGTTGTAATTTGAAAAGATTCATAAAGATCAGCGCTAAAATGTTATCTTAACAAACTAAAATAATCACAAGTTTCATAATATTCTTGAACTCATTCCGTCATATACATTTTTGATAGTGTTTTCGCCTTAATAATTTATCTTTGAAGTAGGTATTCAAATCTTATATGTATATGCATATAACTGTCATCAAAAAACGTCTTTGTGTTCTTTCAACTCAAAAACTTTATACATTTTTAATTGCTTTACTATTGTCATTATTAATAATAATAATAATAATAATAGGGATCATGGGAACAAAGGCTACTTAGTGTAATGTTATAGCCTTTAAAAGAGCTCGCTCGCAGTTCGATGTGTATTGGTAGGTAATACTTTCAATTTTTTTTACCCATGTTCCTTGGCGTATAGGTTACTTACGACACCCGTGCTTACCGTAAACAACAGCATAACCAACAGCAGCAGCAACAACAGCAGCAAAAGCCGACTATGTTGCCGATCGGCGATCCGGCCGTCTTGTGGCGGCACACGGTGTGCCTGAACGCCATCGTTCATCGGCTGAGGTACACGCTCACAGTGGCCGTGTGTACGCGTGTGCCCAGAAAGGCAGCTGCCTCTTCCTGTTTCAGTAGTTATGACGGGTCGAAAGCATTCTTATCAGCCGACGGGCAAGGAGATTGTGAATTTGACCTGCAGTTGCTGTCGCGCCACGTACACGTGAGTTTGATGTCTCTCTGGCTTTCTGCGTGATTTTGACGGCAATTTATAAACTTATTTCTTAATTAATTTTTGTCCTTGTTGATTATTTTCTTTTTTTGCTTTTGGTCACGATGTTTAAATGAGTAGACAGTGTACGCATCCACTAGTGGTCGGCGTATGGACGCAGCGAAAGGACCTAGAGAGCGACCGGTATACCCCGCTGTGTGCTGGGCCGTTGACGATTTCGCCGAGGTAGGTACTATGTTATAACTTATAACTTATTGTGTAAAGTAATATTTTGAAGCGTTTATTTTTGTCATCGATACTAATGAAACTATAGGGGTATGATAACGCACAACTGTAAATATTTAATTTTACAACTTGCTTATATTTTTGTTTTGAACATAAACATATTACGTTAGTACGTTTCTAACTCGGTCAATATTATTTCCGATTTCTATCTAAATAATTGTTCGTTAAAACAATAAAAACGATTTTTAAAAAAACTATTTTTATAATTCATTGATATATTGCAGGTAAATTATAAAAATTAGTAAATTATTTTTTCATTCCTCAAAAATCAAAACAAAGCATCAATAGAATAAAACGGTCTATAATATTTTATAATAATCGAATGAATTTAATATTTTTTCCAACTATTTTATCATTTAACACCAATATCGTTGACAATTGACAAGTTGGTTAAACAAGAGCTATGTGGATTACTTATTTTATTATATTGTATTCAATTTTCCGTTAAATATTTTGTAATTTGAATACAAATTGTTTTAGTGATCTCAGATTACATTAATTGCATTTTGTTGCCAATTATTACCAAGTGCATACTTTTATGATTTGTATTATTATTAAAGACGTATGGTTTTTAATTGTTACTAATAATTTTGAATAATGTCACATCTCAACATAGGCCTTCCGAACGGTAATTGTACGTCCCGGACAGACAGTGTGCGCCGAGCTGGTGGCCGCTTGGCCGGGGCCGGCGACAGTAATCGAGGAATACCTCAATAATGACATTGAAGACGACAACGATAACGAGTACGATATGGATGGTAGCAACAGCAATTTATTCGGTCGTCATAAATCAGTGCCCGTCAAAATACAACAGAATCTAAACAGAGCGGTTCTGTTCACTGGTGCCGTCCCCTACGCCGCGGTGCGAGCAACATACGAGTGCAAGGTGATTAGATTATGACTTACCATTAAACCTTTATTATTAGTGTAAAAATGTCCTTATATCGTTTCATTTTCATTTTTCTTAAATTGCTGCCAATATTTTTCTATAAAACTGATAAACACGACGTGTGAAATATTCTCTCAAGTGTTCAACGTCCTTATATAATATAGAATACAAAATATATTGAATATGACAGAATCTAATTTGAAGAACGAACCTAATTCGACTAATTCAATGTGAAAATAAATTAATAATAGGGAAAATGTATATAATTGATATGTATAGACTATTATCCAAACAGAAGGTGTATCCTCATATAATATGTACTCGATATACATGATATGTATGTATAATAAATAATAATAATTTAAGCCTGAATCTCTGTTCGATTTTTCGTCATTGATGAATAATTTCAAATACTTGCTGTAAGTTCTGAACTTGTTCAATATTCTTATCAGAAGAATTAAACTTAAGTCATTACTCATTGTAATAGGCAAAGTTCAAAGTTTTTATTTAAAGATAAAAATTCGTTTCTATGATAAAATTTTTGTTATTTTCAACACCAGTTTTGGTAATCATTTATTTCCAATTTCAATATTATTATCGAATCACTATCAAATTTAATACGCTGTTACGACACCCGTTGTTTAATACTTAATGTCTATTGAATATTTACAGATGAGCTTGTACCGTGAAGCACAACGCCAACGAAGGAAACGTCGGCGGCAACAGCAACGGAAACGGATTGGCAAGAAATCTTCTCTGGGCGCTGCCCTATCCGCATCACTGACAGCTTTGTTCGTGGGTGGAAAAGACTCTGCCACGTCGTCAGACTGTGGAGATAACGGTTATTATTACGGTTCTACCTCTTCCACCAATGCTACTGTCGCGGACGCCGATCGTATCGAGTACGTGACAGTGCGTGGTTGCCGGCCAAGTTATCATAATGACGATAGCGACGATAGTGAATTATCATCGGACGATGAAAACCGAGACGGCGACGATTTAGACTACGGCGACGTCAGTGGCGACGGGGACGACCCCTACGACTACACGAAGGGTCTGGCACAGATGGCAGTCACGCTCGGTAAATATAAACGCTTTTTTTTTAACAAGAACCTATCAAAGAGTTACGCCTGTATTTGTGATTATTATTATCATTATCATCACTATTGTTATCGTGATTATTATTTATATTTTATAAACCGTCGAGTGTCATAGTCAACCGTTCATGTCACCGTCTAGACGTTTCGTGCATGAACGGTAGGTTATTTATGCTCATTTGTATGTACTTTTTGTTATTCTACCAATTGATATTTATTAAAAATATACTTAATAATATCGTTAAAGTTGCATTTGATTATCATTATTGCTGCTTCGTCTCAAAAATAGGACTTTAATTGTATTTTTATTTTAATCACAAGCAGAGTTTTAACAGTTCTTACACCATTTGTAACAAACTTATTTGGAAATATTTTATAAAATAATTATTTTATTAGAATAATTATTTTTTCTCGTAATTAAAAGTATTGATATTATATTATTTAGTTTAAATAATAATTTTAGACAAAATTTATTTGGTTTAGAAGCATTATAGATTATTCGACGGATGGTAGGTACTGTATGGTCCGTAAGGGATACATATATAAGTCCAGTTATGACGTTTGTTGTGAATATTAATAAATTATTTATAATTCTACATGTATTTAATCATTGATTTTTAGATAATTATATCAAAATTTTTTTACTTCTACCTCGTCACGATATCATGTTGAATAAACTAAGTGCAAGGTTTTAACGTTATGATTTTTATAAGATAGAATAGTTTCATTAAAAGCTTTATATTACAATAATGATTATGATGATAGTAATAATATTGATGGTAAAATTAAATACATTATTCTTACAAACAATAGAATTCACGTTAGATGTCTGCTTATCGAACGGATATCATTAAATTAATTCTTTAATAGCACCAATACAGAGAGTGGAGGCAATAACTACTTCGGATGTCGATGGTAATTCAGAATACCACGTCCATCACCACCATCATCACTATCACCATCTCCATCGCCAACAGTACTGCCGTGGAGAAGAGGACGATTACGGAGACGCTGGATACGATCATGACCCTGATATTACCACCAGCGCTTATTATGACCACACTAATAATGATTACGCCCCAGAGATTGGTTACCAAAAACAGCAGCTCGAGCCCTACACTAGAACGACCACTGCTTCTGAACCCGGTGACTTCTATGATTATGGGTGGGACTATGAAACAGCAACCAGTAGCGAGCAACAGACACCTCAGACACCATCTTATTATTATCAACAGCAACAGCAGCAACAACTTGAGCGTCAACGACGCAAAGATGGCAGACCGGTAATACATCCTTCGTTATTCAATTTTTCACTGGAACTTCTGAAATGGAATCTATTAAAATGTAGAAATATATTTAGTTTTCATAAGTCTCGTTACTTGTTTTGATTTAAAATGGTATTTAATATTTTATATCAGATTTACTAGAAATATTTAGTATAGCTATCCATTAAAAGGTCATCTTAAACAAGTAATTCCACTACGATAATAATAATAAAAATAATATAATTTATACAATTTAATAGTTCTTAAGATACCTCTAAAAAATAATTTTATCGGTAATATGATTTTGGAACGTTATATATTTCCTAAACAATTCATAATTACATACAAATAATCTATAAAAACATTAGCCTTAATAATGTCAAAATTATATCAACATAAATTAACCCTTAATTAAGTTTTAGCCTAAACTTGTTTGTATATTTAACCTGTGTTGCTTATATGTGGCTGGGCTATAAATTTAAAATAAAACCGAATACTCATTATATTATTGGTACGAATCTATTTTATGAATTTTACTAACAGTTATAATTAGAGCCCGGGATTATATTCTTTAAAAATAGCCAAAATAAGATGCTAATATTCTCTTAAAAAGTTGAAAATATTCTTCCAATATTCTTTAAAAATCATAATAAAATATGCCAAAAATATGCTTTTTTATAAATATTAATTATTATAATATTCTCAATATGCAACAAATTTAAGCAAATAATAAAAAAACCTGATATAAATAGATACAAGATACATAATATGCTAAATAATTAAATAATACAAAAACCTGAAATAAATATTATATAAAATAGGTACACTGCCCGACAAACTATTTGAAGCCCTCAGCCCTACCTATGACAACACCAACAAAATAATTACATTTTTAATACAAATTGATATGCATAATCTAATTTAAGAACCTATTGTATGACCATATTTTATACCTTGTACTAAATATTAATTTTGCTACAAGCTAATAACCTTAGCAGTTGAAGCTGTACCTACCACGAATAATAAAAAAAAGAAAAATAGGTACACAATAAAAAATACTTCATGTTAAGAAAAGTTCGATTAAATTATTAATAATAATATTTAATATTTAATTATTTTAAATTTTTAACTAAGACATTTTTTGGAAACAGTTGATAACTATATTTTGTTCCATGTGCTCTGGTGTCATATACTTTGTGTGACGGTCAGTCAAAATGTTTTTTATGTACTAAAAGAACGTTCGACGTCAACTGAAGTCACAGGAGCATATAGCAAATCAGTTATCATATTATTATATAGGTACTACAGTGGATTGCAGAACATTATATTACGTAGGGTATATCATTATCACTATATTCGGACATTATATGATTTATATTATTTACGTCACTGCAACCAAAAATATCGAACATTTATACAAATTCATCGATATATTATATTCTTTAATATTCTTTATAATACGAAATATTCTTTTATCTTGAAATATTCTCAAATATGCAAAAAAAACTTTTGCCATTATTACACCTGTTTCATGATTCGTAAAGATTTCGGACCCCCGTCTGACTGCATAGACTCAAAAAAGATATGCAAAAGAATATAATTCCGGGCTCTAGTTATAATATAACCCAAATAAACTTATGTAGGTTAGGTGGCCAAACCTAATTTAGTCCACCACATTTGAAACATTATTGTTGATAAACATTTAAAGTATTAAATAAAAAAATATCAATGATTGTTTTTTACACTACAGATTTATTGTAAAGCCAGAATTAATTACCTAGATAATTTATATTTAAACATTTTTATAATGCAGGTAATTCTCATTAATTACTGATTGAACCATTCTTTATTCGTTTACATTTTTAATTACTTATATTGATATTATCTGTTTGAATTATTTAAACAATAGAGACGACTCAGTGACCCATGCTCGACTTCTGTTTTTGACCAAATGGATGACGATGACCGCCGTATAGAGCAATATCACCAAAACTATCAACAACAGCACGAGATCAATAATTACAACAGCGTGTGTGGAAAGAAAAGTTGGCGAAAAAAACAGTATGTCTACAAACACCGATTACAACAAAAACCGAATAGTTATGGAAGTGTAAAAGGATTATCGTCGATCGCATTGACGCCAGGCAGATCTGGAAGAATGCAGCATCCACATCGGGCCTGGTCTGAGAGCGATGGGTTGGATCAGTGTGGTGGTAGCCTTGCTCAACAATATCGAAATCTGCAAAAACCTCAATTGCTACCACCCCCACCTATACCTTATTATTGTGCTGCAGAAGCGGCCGCATCGGGTTTTGTACAGTACGTGCACAAGAATCCTGGTGGCTGGTGGACACGAACTAAAAACAAGCGACGTAGAAGACGGTATAGGAATATAAAACGAAAGCCAAGTGAAAAGACTACTTCAATCGTAGATCGCCATCGAAGTTCTAGTGCTGGTGGAAATGGCTGTACCATTACTGATGATGAGAATAGTGACGGTTCAGGTTCGGGATCAAACTCTGACCATGGTGAATACAACTCTGATGAACAAGATAGTGATGGTGAATTTATTGGCATGCTTGCTGCTGCCGCGGCTTTTGGCCAAGACCCTGACCGAGAATGGTCACAATTTGGAAATGCTGGTGACCCTGTAGCTGATTGGGACAAATATGACTTTGAGAGTGACTCATCATTAGAACAGGAAGATGATGATATGGTTGAATGGACCACCGAGATTATGGCCACTGATATGAGGCGTAAACAATCACATCAAAACTGTAAGTATTGCGTTATCACTGTAAATTATAACAATCAGTTAAAATAATAAATACATTGTTAGTTAAAAATATACCTATGTTTATATATTTTATGTACTATAGTAGCTATACCGTCAAGGATAGTACACGATAATTATTTACATTTTTGTGATGCACAATCACTGACACCTGTCTTTACAAACCGTCAACTACATCATCAATCAAGACAGGAACTCATTGGTCATCAACAGCAATTCAATCGGCCACTACCGCTACCACAATTCCGACCTCAGCCACTTGAACCTCCTCCACCTCCACCTGCATTGAGCGTCGCATTTACTGCAGTAGCTTGTCCATGGTGGACAGTGCTAGAAGGTAAAAAAACTTAATTTATTAAATACATTTTTTGTACTGACACTGAAATACAAATGTAAATTAATTTTATGTACACAATTAATCGTTTTTTTGTTTGGCTGGTGAATAGACGTACTGCACGTGAATGCCAAAACTTCTGGAGATCCGTCGTCATCAAATAAAACAGGCATGTGGTTACCTCTCTTGACGTTTGATTAACTATAAACCGCATTAAACCACTTTATTAAAGTTGAATTCATCGATAAAGAAAATCAATGAAATAAAAATATTTAATTTGGTGAATTCGTTGAAAATCACCAATCATGCCCCTGAGCTGCGGTGGCGTAAACTTCACTACTTTCTAGACGACTGTAAATATAAATTAAACATGTTTCCATCATGGAATTTAAATTTTGTCCTATTTGAGAAGCAAGAAGAACATGGTGGATAAACATTGGACAGCGAGTAATTAGTTTATCAATTATTGAGCTTTTACAATATGTATATAAGTAATTTGTATATAAAACTGTATTGATAAAATGATACAATGGATATAATGTATCAAATTAAATAATAATAATAATAATTAAAAATGATTAATATTAGAATTTAAGAAGAAATTATTGTTTCAAAATGGATTTGGACTGCAATTAAAAACAAAATCTACCAAGACTTTGATTTCAAAATTATGCTTCCCAAGCAACTACACTTAACATGTATATTTACGTTGATAATGAAAAATCTTTTATCGGCCTTTGGTTGAAGATTAATTTTGTCCAACTGTCTGAGTGTGAACACGCATCATAACATGCATCATTGAATTTATATTCTTATTAGTAACTGTAACTAAACCTTGGCCATGGTTTAAAAACAACTGCTTCCATCAACATCCTTTACAATAGTTGATTTCATGGTAACAAGAGTAACAAGTGACTCCTGACGAACACCAACTACATTTCTGTCTGAAGATCACTGTTGTTGCAATCACTTGAACAATAATTCTAGGGATGGATATTAGAAATGTTAATCACGGTTATCCGAAGAATCATACGAGCTTACTTAATTCAGGTATTAATGATGCTTGATTTTACATATCCTAGTAAATTATTATATATTTATTGTTGGTTTTTCAGTAGAACAGTCCGTTGAAACCCAATATTTACAAATATTACAGTCTTTACTGCTCAAGTTCTGGAATCTACATATATCTACATTTAAACGTAAATAATTCTATACACATATCACTATATTACCAATCACCACACCACCCATCACAAAATCCAACCATTTAAACGCTACAGAACACTAATTTATTAGACCTGACTCTTGTATCACAGTTTAGATACTTTTTCAATATAATACCACAGTGAGAATGTGATGCTAATGTTGACAGAATATACATTGTAGATGACTGATAAGTAAGATTTTTAATCAAGTAGTTAAATAGTATAGAACATTGAAAACTATAAATAAGATAAGTTAAGATGTTAAATATTTTGAGAATGTTACATATTGGTTTTTAAATCAAAATTTCTCATCTATAGAACACAAATTCAATTTAAGAAAATCTGTAATAACATATTTGAAATAAATAAATATGTAGGCATGAATGAAAATAATTTGTCGAGGCTTTTTATTTATATTAGAGTATCTAAAATTTATTATTTCAGTTCATTGTGCTTAAATTAAAATAAACATCTAAAAATATTTATTATTTTTGTTTAATTTAATATTTATTTAATCTATGTTTAAGACACAATGATTTTAAATTATATTTGAGTTCCGTTATGTTTAATACTGCTGTGATATATATTTTTAAATGTGGGGATATTCTTCCATTGTGGTCTCACATATGATATTTGAATTTAGTGGGTCACTTAGAACATATGTATGTGGCTTGGTGAGGCGTGGTTGTACGCTCAATTTGCGGATATGCACGCAGCGTATGTTTTTAACTCCCGGATGGGTGACCACTAGTGGAATTCTTGCAACATATCTTTGCCACAAATACACAAACACGTGTTACAACCCTAGCAACTTAAAAAGCTATCAAACAAAACATATAAAAATAGCCCCACCGTTCCACCCCACAACCAATAGCCTAATTGGCATGAGTCACCTCTAAAAATTACACATGTACCTTTGATATATTTTTTTTATTAGTTGTGAAAATTTCAAAATTTTAAATGATTTTAAAGTAACAATGTGTAAAAAATACATGTGTCTTATATAACCTACTAATTTCAGCCTGCCACATTGTTTTTTTTTTTTTTTTAATTAAACTTCATATTTTAACAATAACAATTGACCAGACTTATTAAACACCTCCTTTAATCACAATTTTTACTCATGTTATGTGTGTTCATTTGCACTCACGTTGAAATCAATATGTCTTTTTAAAATTGGATCTACACCCTTATATTTGCTATACTTAACAGTGGTGTTGGTGTTGGTACTGTTTAATACCTTTAAAAGAACCCCGAGATTTGTTATCTCAGTAACAAAAAGAAAACTGGTAAGACATGTTAAAAAAAATTGTTGAACAATTTTTAAAAATCTAAATGCACCCTTAAAAGTATGTTTATATCGTTTTTAAAATCCAGTCCTTATTATTCAAAAAATCGCTTGGATAATTTATTTTAATGTCGTGATACGTCGCTGAGATAACAAATTTTAGGTTTGGTTCCTTTGACAATCATACTATTTATGTTATTTTTTTCTAGCCATATAAACTAAAAATATGAGGACCAACTCTGTACACGAAAAACATTTAACATTTTTATACGATTATAAATTGTTATATTTGACTAAGTTTTATAAGAATAACTAAATAACTACTATCATTGTTTAAAATTGTTTTTACTAATACCGCGATGGTTTTGTATATTTATTCGATTTAAGTTTAAAAAGTGTTTCTGTAAGTGCTTGCTTACACATTTATATTGTTAAAACATGTACTATTTTATTATTATTATTATTATTATTATTATTCATTACAATATATTTTATTTGTACTTCATCTTTTACGTCACTCGAGTTTTTTTGTTTCTATGAATATATCTGTCTTGTTTAACTTATATAATATAAATCATAAATATACGTAGTTAAGAAAAATTATGGTAATTATACATTATGTCAAATTGTCCTAAGTATTAATCAATTTTTCATCTTAATGACATGTTACGTAAGTTTGAGTGTGATATTGAAAATAATAAAATGGTATTGTAAAATGAATTATACTTGTTTTCTCACTAAGAACAATTATTAATATATACTTTTTTTTTTTAAATTCTTCTAACCTTTGAATAATAGTAGCATTTTCAGTAACTTATTAATTTTCAATAATAATTTTAATATGATAATATTAACATCTCAAAAACAACCATGATATTTTTTTATTGTAAGTAATTATGTCGAACGTTTTTAGTGAGAATACGGGAATAATTAAGTATAATGTATGATATTTTCTAGTTTGACAAAATATTTACCTACTTGGAAGTTATCGAACAAGAGTAATTTTGAAATAATACTTTGAGGAAATGTATAACACATTAGAAGGTACATATTTCATTGACATGTATTGTACTATTACTTATAATTTAATATTATTCATTGTTTATTATTTTTATTTTTGTTTATTTGGTTATATATGATCTTGGAGCTCACCTAAAGAACACTAGAATCACATAGATGCAATTAAGTAACTAGTATCAACTATAGATGATGGAAAAGAGAAACTATTAACGAAACATTTAATATGACAACATACGTTCTTAACCGTCTTTTTAATGATAATAAGGTAAATTTATAGAAAGTAGGTAAACAATATAACATTTTCAACAGCCACTAAAATTGACCTTGTTTGTTAATATATGCATTCTATAATTCAATTCATGGGAAGACCAGTCATTAAACAAATTGACCAAAGAGTGGATCAACTTATTAAATTGAATTAACTGCCATTGACCGTTACATGAAAAAGTTTTAATCTTCAATATAGCTACAGTGACTGTGAGGAATAGATAACGAATATATTTAAATAGTACGTGTTTACTATTATTTTGATTTTTCCCACTGTAATTTTAATTTGATATTATATAATTAAGTGCTTACTAATTTTTATTTAAATAGATATTTGTACCTATATCTTAAAAGACAAGCCAAACGACCAATTTTGCTGAAACCATTGCTTAATTAAATTCACAATTTTTGTGTTAGATCTGCTATCAGAGAGAAACGATCAGAACCTGTTTTCATATTGCAGTATTAAATTATTCATTATAAATAGCTGTTCAATTAGGTGAGTTAAAATAATATTATTATATCTATTCAATTCATTAACATTATATGTTACTGTCGAAGTGTTGAATATAAGTCTATTAAAGTTAGGTAATGTACTAATGTGTTAAATCAAAATAGAATTTATTATTGTTTATTATTTATTTATTACAGCATACTATAGTTGATGTTTGACGTATTGAACAGAATCGTAAAATTTTACTTTTTACACACAATTCAGTTAAACTCATGAATCATGAGTAATAATTTCATAGAATTCAACAACATTATTTAATAAATACGAGTATATTATGCGTTTTTAGATTTCTATTTGATTTCATGATTGGGATTTTGATGTTGTTAAGATTAAATTAAAAACTTATATTTTATTGTTTATAATATTTTAAAAATATATTCTGCATATTATACAGGTTTTATTTATTAAAGCCTAAACAATTTCATATAAATGTCTTAAAAGTTAAAATTCCCATACCTTCATATTATGTAATGCATTTTAACAATGTTGTGTAAATATTTTGTGATTTACATGTGATGGCTTTGCGTTCCATGTTACAGATGACGATCCCTCCTATTGGCCTACCTATTAGTTTAAAAAATAAATAAATTTAGTCAACATTTTCTTGTTCTAGTGTATGCATATATATTCGTTCATATTTTTATTTGTCTGAGTTTAAAGCTTTTAAGTCCCTAAGTTTAACTATAACCATTACTAACTTTTAATGAATGTAACAACATCCAAGCCCAAGTTATTATAATTTAATATTGGGTCAATCATATCTTTATGTTGACAAAATGTGATGTTCTTTCAAAATCTGTTTGATTTTATATATAAGTACATCGTTTAGCATTATTTTAAAATGTAAAGTTGAATCATACAAGTTTTTAAAATCAATGTTGCAATTTTGCAGTGTTTAGAAATGATATATCAACTATTAAGTTGATTCAAGTAAAATATTATATGAAAGTAGTTATTACTTTATTTGTTATTAGTTATTAATATTATAATTTAAATTAAAAAATATAGGTACCTAATTGCATACATTTTAAATACCTAATCGTAAGCTGTAGGTATATCATAATTTATACAATAATTTAATATAATTAGCTAATGCCTATTTATGTAGGGTAGTCCGTGTGGTTTTTGTTTAGAATTTGATATTTTAAATTACGAAGATTATGTAAAAGATAAATAGCGTATATAATATCTATAGATTACCTACCTATTAAGGTTGTATAATAACATGTATGTACCTATAACAGAAGCACAAAGTTTATTATTATTATTATTCATTGGATGCATTTTACAAAATAAGTACACAATTTAAGTATAAATAGCTGTTTTAATATTATTTACAACTAAAATGTTTCAAACATCGTCGTCACTCAACCCTGGAACTATAACCGTAGCACCATTTTCTGCCTTCATGTATTCTCTATATTAATTATATATTTTTTTCTGCTTAAGGTTAGGTAATTTATAGAATACCTATGTAGTTATTGTATTCATAGATTTTATAATTTTCTTGCTAAGTTTTGACATTCAATGGAACATCTATGATTTCTATATAATGATGGATTCAATACATTGCCAGTAACATATAAATAGCGCACTATGCCACTGTATAATTGGTTCGTTTTTTGTTTATGTATTTGCTTACTTATACCAATGCCACTGTGCAAGGACCATCTTCAACCAAAGTTCTACCAACCAACATAAAATTATCATCATTGCTGTTTAATGGTATAAATATAATCAATTAATACTACATTTAATGAATATTTTGATAAGTTGTACCTACTTGAAAGTTTTCAGATCAGAATGTATGCCATGACAACACTTAGGTGTTGAAGACGTTTAACATAGTTTTCCATATAATTCAATATTGCAAATACCCGGTATTTTCCATTTCATCAAACCTTTTCAAAATCTGCGATGGTGCTAAAAAAAAAGAGTAACTATTGGCTATTAATGTATTATTATCATTATCATTATTATTATTATTATTATTATTATTATTAAATATTTGTTGTGTGTTTTTCAGATACTTAAATATCAAGACTTATAAACTTCATATACAATATATTTATATAGGTCCATAGTTACAAAAACCATTTGCTTAAATTTACTGCTTACTGTTATTTTACTTTGTTTATACTTATATTACCACATTGCATTATAAAGTGTATTGTAGCTATTAGTACCACATTTTGGGGTTAATATTACAACTTTTCATAAAAATAAAAAATATATTTCCTTTTACTATATAATAATATTAGGTACTAATTTGTAATACGAATAATTATTTATTTTTTATTTGTTTGTTTACAGATGCATACATTTTTGGCCCCAATTAACATTCATCGATGAATGACGATGGCAGCAACGGCACAAGTGTAGTTATACCGAGGATAGTTTAGAACGCTGTGAGCGTGACAGTGATGGACCCGGCGGCGTGACGGGCTTGTAGTTGGCGATTTATTTCGTTTGACCGCACCCTTCACATCACCGTCGGTAGTACCTATGCGATAATACGTATGAGTTTCTAAACATCGCAATCACGCGAACGGCATTGGCGATGACAAAGGTTTGACGGTGTCCAAGGCTAGTGGAGGTTTTTTTTGTTACTCGCGCTTTTACCTATGGCCCGTCTACTGGAGTCTGTACGTGCATTGGTGTTTGAATAACTATCGTCCCCTTGACTGGCCCGTGCCGGTCTTGGACGACGGTAGTCTTACGTTGCCGAAGAAAATGTTGAAGTCGAATTTCGACCGCATTATCTTTATCGCTCGTAGGCAGCATCACGTTAACGAGGTTGTCGAAAGGCCGTGGTACTCTGACCGATATCGGCTTCACGGCTGGTATTGCGATGGCTGCGCTCTGATGGAAGATAACCGCGTACCTTTTCAGCTGTTGGCGGCAACCTAGATATCCAATGGCGGTTGTAAAACTGCTGTTGCCTTAATTAGCGTATCGCTGGTTGAACATGACAGCAGTCCAGTGTTTGAAAGCCCAAGGTGAAGATGAATTTCATCCTCCTAAAGCCTAAGACACTGGCGGCGTCGGATGTCATTTAAATAGGTTGTTGTTAAAACCATTGTAGTTGGAGCAAAACAAGCTATATGCTTGTGGAGTGATGATCAATGATGGACCAATTGCGTAGAGGGCCGCAAACTTTCAGCCATCGGGGGACCTCGAACGTAACTTATGCACACGTCAATAGCGCTGTACTCCGACTAGGTGAATCACCAGCGGATTTGGCGCTGAGCGAAGGATAGAACTTAATTGAGTTGAAAAAAATTCCACCCAATAGAGAAGATGGATATAGTCTTCTCTCTCATTGCGACGCATTCATATCGATTTTCTTAGGTTTCCTTGGTAGTGAGGTGGAATATACTATATACACAAAACCACATACAATCAATTTTCATAAGCATTTCGACAACACTTTTGAGAATCAAATTATTTTATTTGGTATAGGGAAAAGAATATCTTGCTTCTTAATACTCATAAAATCAAAAACAAAAACATTAAATATAATTTAATCGAGTTCTAAAAAATATCATGTATTTTTCTATCAATTCTGGAGGTTTTAAAACCATTGGTGATTATTTGAACTGTAAAGAAACTTTAAAAGCATTAAGTACTCGTTCTAATCCCAGAAGAAATTTCCACACAACTTTTATCAAGGTAAGCTATTATTTTTATAGATTTTTAATCTCGTATCGTAAAATTATGTAATGTTTAATAAAAAAAATACCTTGGGGGAAAATTAAACATTATTGGCCAATTTAATTGCAAGTTTTAATTTAATTAAACACACCTATTGATATTTAATTTAAAAAAAAAAAAAAAAATGCATACAATTTCCAATCAAAAAGGGTTCAATATTCTTAAATTATTTTAAATAATATAATTTGATCCTCACCAATAACAAACATTTTATAAAATGTACTTTTACAATCAGTATAATTTTACATTTGTTAAAAATTTACTTGTATTAAGCTAAATGTAATATATATATATATGTATATTTTTTTTTTTTGTAGAACACACGTGCAAAACACACCGGTATTTCTTGGATTTCACTTAGGATATGCCTAGCTGTCTTTTATTTTTCAAATATTCAATCTTTAATAATGATTAAAGATATTTACAATATCTAAAGTAGGTAAGTTCATTTACTATTTCAAATACATAGAATTAAGTTAGGTAGGCTTGAAAAATTACCACCTACTGTGTTTTTGATAGCTATTAATACCATTATTTTTAACTACCAACTCTTGTCCTATAACAGTTTTCATGAAGCTAGGGACCTATATAATTATATTGTACATGGAATTTGATGTAGTCTTATCAAGTTCAAACTAAAATTACTATGAGTAGAAATAAAATTTGATAAATTGTAAGACTCCACGAATTGTGATTAATTTTTCAACCTTTGAGCTAACAACATCATTGTACCGTGTTCAACAACACCAAACGCTAGAGAAGTGACGAAAATCTTCTCAACTCCCTTTAACAAAACTACATTAAAATTTGTATCACAACAATGGGAGATGTTCTGCAGCCAATGTACCAACAGCCAATGCCAACACTTCTGAAGGAAGGTTCATCGTAGCTGAATTAATGATTTAACAGTTGGAATATTAGATCACTTACAACTCAAGTCAGACAAATACAATTCATGTTAGATCAACTACAAACAACATTCATCTTCTACCACAAACTGAAGATCATTAATAAAAATAACAAAGACTTTGGAGAGGTGTTAAAAATGAATTTTTTTGCCTTAGGGATGGTCCACATAAATACATTTATCAATTGCAGTTGAAGACATATGTTGTCAGACATGTAGACTGCAAAATAGCGGGTGAAGAAACATGGACGAGAATCGACATCTAATACGAAAGCGTACATAAACATTTAACAAGTTATCGAGAAAAATTCGTCCTATCCATAATTATTATCATACCAAAAAGTCAAAAACTAAATATTTCTCATGAAGTAATTACTAATTGTTTTTAAATTTTCTCTATTAATGAATTTAATTCAAAATTAGTACCATAAATATATTAGCATAAATTGTAAATTAAAAATATAGTTCAAATAACATTTATTATAATTTTGTATGTGTAAAATATGAAAAGCTAGTATAAATAAGTTGACCTGCGTAAGAAAAAAGGTTGTTGACGCCTATTATAAAATAGCTCTTTAGAAATTGATTTTATTTAAAATCAGGTGTGTCTAAATTAAACACCAATGTAATACAATTATTTCATGGGGTTAAAAAAAAATATATATTTTAATTTTATGGTCGTTTAAAACTGAAAATTGAAAATTGACTCCCTAAAAAGTCTAGATATTTATCAAAAACATAATACATATATTAAAAATTTTAATTTTGTATTCCTAAGTAATTTATCATCACTTAATGGTCTAATGGTCTAAAATGAATGAAAAATAAGTATGCATCGTTTTATTAAATAGGAATTCAATATTTAATTATATATTTTATATTTATACCTATATATCTAATACAATTTCTAGAAACATTTGCATTTGTCATTAAGCTTACTTGAAAACTTATTTCTTACATTTTGAATTAATTTTTCAACTTCAATATTGTTAAAATCTTAAAATTTCTGATATTTTTATTTTAAAAATTAAATTTTTTAATACTTAACGGGTAGGTGGCAGTTTTGATAAGAGGTGACCACACTTGCATAATAATATGTTCTAATACTTAAATTTAATATCAATTGATGGTATGGATTATGAATGAAATATTAGCCGATACCCAGTTATGATCAAATATAATTTTATTGAGATTAATAGGTGAGTGACGGCCGTGTCGGGAATCGGAATACTCGTGTATCAGTGTCCAGTGACAACAACGCCCTGCAGCTATGTGAGCACAGACTCCGACCCAGCGAGTAACGCAGTTGTACCTATACATTGTGGTATAATTGTGCCCAGTGGCCAACGTTTAGAGTTATTAGATTTTAGCCGCCTCCTATGGCGCTATTCATAGTTAATAATTATGTCCGTATACGCATCTAATATGCATAAGCTTAGACGGCAGCTACCGTCTCAGTAGAATACGAACTTCTAGCGTTTGAGGCGCAAAGAGAGAGCAGTACTATTAAACGACAAAGGCTTATATTTTATAATATTACACCAAAGTGCAGCTACTCTCGCATTTCATCCAAGTTCTGTAAACAAAAAAATTAAGTATTCCAAACTTTTAATTATCTTTATTTTAAATTAAAGTAAATTAATAAAATTCAAAATAGTAACAAAAATAAAGTATTAATAAATATTTTTTTTTAATTAAATTAAAATTAAAATTGAATTAAATAACATAAATTGCCTCAACCTCAAAACCACAACTGTAAAGATTTCAATTTAATTTCAAACAAAATAAAATGGTGGAGATGTTTTCAAGGAAACTTCATGACGAATTCAAATATGTTTTTGTATGTTTTTCTTATGACTAGGATAAAAAGATAGGACAGTATTAGTTGACATAAAATCTTTTTTTTGGTAGAAAACAGATGGAAATATTATTTGGAGTAATTTGGTGTTTAAAAATCAGATTGCATTAATATTCTAAATAATATTCTGCTTCAGAATATTAAATTAAAATAGATGTTGTTTTTCAAAAAAGTAAAAACTTAAATATAATAACAATAAAAATAGAAATAATATTTTAAATTTTTCTTAAAATGCTGTTTTGACATAAATCAATGTGAAAAAAAAATGTTTTCAAAATCGTTAATGCCCATATTAGGAATAATTTTGGACCAAGGTGAAATGTGTTAGCTAACCGATTGCGTGTAGGCGATTGATTACTAATTACTAGAGAAAGAGCTAGGATTTTTATGCATTAAAAAAATTATCAAAATATATTATATGCAGTTGGATATGCCCAAAAAAAAAAATACCATCCTTTACAACACTAAAAAATGACTATTCGATTCAAGTATATTTATGTTAAAAATATAATAAACAGTCTATACAATTCTAAAATTCTTCATTCAATTTTTATATAATATATAATTATACCTGATTAAAATGAAAAATAATTGAAGGGATTATGAAATATTCGGACGTGGAAAACATTGAACCAGAGATACCATGGAGAGTAGTGGCAGAAAATAGAGATAGATGGAGAGAAATTTGTTTGGCGGTATGGTCTCAATGACCGAAAACCAAAAAAAAAAAAAATTATTATACCTTGATTTATGAAAATATTTACCTCTAATTGCTTGATTTTCGTTAAACTATTAAAATATGCAATAAAAATTTTGAGAATTTGATCACATAGATATATTTTGAAATGTATGTTTAATTACTGAAGCATATAATACTGTTTTTAAAAAAAGAGAAACAAATATGCAAATACACGAAAGTACTTGTTCTACTAATTACTATATGCTTGGAACTGGTCCTAGATATTTTGTATCAACTATCTGTAATCCTAATAAACAAGTTTTACTGTTTCTATAAAACATACTAACAGAAAAGTATGACGTGTTTATTATATGTAATAAAACAAAAATGAAATTTTAACAATTTTTATTTAATCTAAAATATTTTTTTTTTTAAATGTGAGTTATAATTATAGTTTATTCATTGTAAATTTTTAATTTTTGTTTAATATCATTAACATAGTAAATAAAAATATTAAAGTTACAAAATTTAAAATTTTTGTATTTTTCAAACTTATTTTAATCAATATTTATATATTCATGATGTAAAAAAATAAATAAAAAAAGGTAACAGAAAATACTATGTTCGTCTTGATTCCATTATAATGTTAACTCCTTAGGCCGGTTCTTATAATGTTCGGTTTAGTGTCCGTTAATGGTTAAACGACGGTTCGTGGGATTTTTACCGGCAGAATTCTGCCGGTTAAGTGTCCCTTAACTTTAACCCGACATTGTAAGAACGACCCTTAGTGTTAAGAATGTAATCTTGAGTGATTTACTATCATGTGAAACCGTCTTTATAATAATATAATCTCGTAATTATGCAACAATTTGTCAATGTTACTGGCATGGTCACTTGTAACTTTTAGGCTACTTTAAGTACGTATTTAAATATATAAATTCAAAAGCTTAGTTTTTTCTCAATATGTCTTTTAAATTGCCTATATCAAACCCCTTAAAAATCAGGTGTCTGGTGTCCTCAGAAATAATTGTAATCTGTATACTACGGATTGCACAATCACTCATACATCACACATGTTGAGGAATTATTATAATCATAATTTAATTTAAAATATATGCTCAAAGTATCTATTAACAAATCCATAAGACATAATTTAGAAAATACAACTTAGTACCTCTGAATTAAAATAATCCTCCTTTAAACTGACATAAAAATGGTCTCTTTAATCATTATGTTAGGTGTTACTTAGTCTAATGATAATTTAATTCTCAATGCTAATCTTACACACAAGAAGTATGCATTTAAATTATATTGGCATAGTACAAAGTTATGGCCTTTACATAATCCCTTAAACAATGCGAGATCGCAGGTCCTCGCGAATATCAACAATAAAAGTTAGGGAATGACGAAGATGAATAAATTCAAAAAACTGCTATTGTACGCTTGTAAAACGCATCTCAAAATACGAACAATTTAGCAATTTCTTTGATATTGAATAAAATTGCAACTCAAAAAATATTAGTATGTATTAATTCGTAATTTAAAACTGGTGCAACATCGATACCAATTTAAAAAAATGTTATGCTGGTAAAGTATAAATATAATCGTCATTAACAAAAAAAAAATGTTTTATTATAAATTAATTGATTAATTGATAAATGGATGACAAAACCTTAAAAATACAACAATATTACAGTTACAATGAATCAATTAGAAATAACATTAATTATAAAATAATAAAATAAAAATCAATAATACAATAATACATATTATACATAATTATTAAATACTACTATGGTAGGTAATACAATGTACAGGGTCTATCACGAAGACAATTTTCCAATGAGTTTATATCATGCATTTTAATGTTATTAAAATCTCACAGTTTGCGGTACACTTAGACTCGGTATATTATTTTAACTCATAGTCATTGCACAGCTAACTGAAAAAAAGTTGAAACATTTTGTACTGTTTGTATGTATAATGTATAATATAATAATTCGAATTCTAGACAACTTGTATGCTGTATAATCTTAAAACATGAAACGTGATAATATATTTACTCAATACTATTGAGTCTATAGACTATGGGTAGATTCAAGCTGGACGGAATGATCACGGTGACAAAGGCAATATAGGTACTGAAAGAGTTCATCAATGCCTCTCTTGTCAATAATATTGTCGTTAAGTAGATGTGTCTGAAAATTATAAAAAAAAAGTATTAAGCATCGAAATACAACGGTAACTGATACTACTTTTTTTTTTTAACTAACAAAAATATTATATTTGCACTATAACTTTACGAGCGAGATAAAAATACGAAACATCTAAAGTATATAACATAATATGCTCATCATAGTTTCTGTGCTGTACGAAAAATAATGTGCAGACGATCGAAGGCAAGTAATTAGAAATTAAAATGCACGAATTTCTAATTTTATATTTTGAGTGGATGGAGGAATGTATATTTTAAATAAAATACGCAATGAAATTAGAGGAATCTCTGTAATATTTAGATAGTTGATAAAATATCCATACTGCAGCTTGTACCGTTTGTAGTCCAAAAACTTTAAAAATAATATATATTATAAAATATTGCGTGTTTAGTATATTTCTATGGTTCTATTTGAATGACATTTGTTTGGACAACAACAACATAAATACATAAACATAATACATAACATTGTATTGCAATACATATTTTAGACATTATGGATAAACGTCACCTACATTATTAATAAGTATAAAAATTTATTATAATTACATTTTAGCTTCTGAGCAGAGAGCTAAATGTATTAATTTTACACCAATGAGTGGTTTTTTTTTAATTTTATTGGTGCCCATATGTAGTCGATAATTAGTCAAAATAATGTTTCGATTTTCAACTTCAATTCTAAGTAACTTTTTCGTTTGGAAAGTGAATGTAGTTGAAACATTCAAAAGTTCAAAATTTAAAATGTTCAGTAGTTTTTAAAAGAGCCGGAAAAAATTTTAGAATAAACGAGAGTGTAAAAAAAAAAGATTTTGGTTTTGGTTGTAACTCCAAAACAAATTACCATAGATACATACATTTTTTATTGAGTGTTTGTATTAGCGTTTTCAACATACCGTAAAATTTTCAAAATATTTTGAGCTATTTATAAGCATGTGAAATGTTCAATTATTGTTAGTTTTTTTTTAAGATTAATGTAATAAAAAAACTTTCGAGTGGTCAAAAACTTTAAAATTTAATACACGATTCTTTGTAAGTTTTTGTTAGATGCATGCGCACAATTTTTATGGTCATAATTTATTAAACCGAAAATTTACAAATTAGTAGTTAAAGATATATATAATATTTAACTTTTATAGCAAAGAAATCAAGATTTAAAAAAGTGTCCTCGTAAGTAGTTCAGCCTTTAACCAAAAAGTTTATGAGCATAGTTTTTTTAATTATTATTTTAAGTTCAAATTTGGATGAAATTACATATTGAATAACCGATAATAATGATTTTAGTTATAGTGGTGTTATCTAAAAATATTATTCGTGAGTTTTTGAAATTTCTTAAGTATTTTATTATTTTTTATTATTTACCGTAATGATAATATGCAAATAATATTAATTCAACCTGCTGACTACAGTAATAATTATAACAATATGAACATAATATAAAATTTACTGGCCAACAAACTGAATCATTTTAATGTGTTGATATTGAATTCAAACAAAACACTACCCATTATAGAGACCTACAATGTACATACACACCACATACATAGTATCACCATTGATTATAGAATAGACAGATAGCCCATGCAATGTTAATATTTGGTGACCATGCGTAGGATGCAACCACTATGGAGCGCTAGTGTAGTTGGGATGCAAGGAGGTGGTACCCCCATCATAGATGTTTGCCATGGATATGCGGGGAAGGGAAGAGGTGGCTTATCGCGAAGTGCCGATCTAAAAATAGAGTAATAATAAGAAACTGAAGATATACTGAAATGATTGGAAATAATAATTTTATTATATTATCATTTATTACTATCTTGTTCATTGTGGAACAACCGCTTTCCGAATTTTCTTGTTTTTTGAGTTTTTAGTTGCATTTGCATTTACAATTAAAAATTCTTAAACATGTCTGGAAATAAATGCCAATATTTAAATTGTGGAAAATCAAAGAAAATGTTTCCAAATTTAAAAATGTATCGTTTTCCAAAAGATGATAGAAAAGAAGTATGGATAATACATTCAGGTGAGTAATTAATTTTAAATTTTAATTTTTCTGTACCATTGCGAATATTTATAATTTTTTTTACACATATTTTTTTATATCTACACAGGAAACACAAGTTTGTTTTCTGTTGATCCAGATAAACTCCACAATAGGTACATTTGTCAAGAACATTTCCCACCCGAAAGCTTTGTACAAAATTTTACTCAAAATCGTTTGATAGATACTGCTATTCCCTATAATTATCAATCTAAAACACAGCCATCTACATCATCAGGCATTAACCAGAATGATGAATCTCAGCAGGAGTATAATATAATGTCAACCCCAACTAAAACATATACACACTCAAAACCAGACATGGTAGAGTTAGTTTTTCCGAGCCCCCCTTCAACTTTTTCTACACCTCAAAAAATTAAAATAACAAATATAATTGACATGCCTAGCCCAAATTTAAAAAGGAAATCTGATTTGATAGAAATAGATACACCTAGAAAAATCAATTTAAAACAAAAATTAAAACTAAAAAACAAATTAATTCATAATAAAATAACTCAAATTTCAAAATTAAAAAAAAGAGTCAAAACTTTTAAAACACATAATAATGCTAAGAATTTAATAAATATGCATAACTTTCCATCAATTAATTCTAAGGCAATGGTAACGATGCAATTAAAAGATAGGAGTCGTCCGTGGACATTAAATGAAAAAAATTTAGCTTTAAACTTATATTATAAATCACCAACAGCATATAAATTTTTACGTTCACAAAAAGTTAATTTACCTGGGCCATCAACTATTCGTCGTTGGATTGGTCAATCAAAATTCTTACCAGGTTTTAGTAAATTATTTTTCAGTCATATACAAAAAAAATTTGAGTCATCTGATTATAAAGAAAAAGCTTGCACTGTTTGTTTTGATGAAATGTATATAAAAGAATTTATAGAATATTCCAAAGAATTTGATTTTATTGAAGGTTTTGAAGATTTAGGTCATTATGGGAGGACCAATAAAAGTGCTAACTGTGTTTTAGTATTTATGGCTCGAGGTATTTACTCTACATGGAAATTTCCAATTGCATATTTTCTTGTTCATTCTGGAGTTAACAAAACAATTTTAAAAAATTTAATAATTGATGTTTTACAAAAGTTATTTGAGGTTGGGTTGTGTCCCAAAATTATAGTTTGCGATCAAGGCACAAACAACCAAAGCACTTTAAAATCATTAAATATTTCAGAAGATAATCCATTTTTTTTTATCAACAACAATAAAATTTTTTCTTTGTTTGATGTTCCTCATTTACTTAAAAGTATTAGAAATAATTTAATTAATGCCTGTTATATAAAAGATAATAAAATAATCTCATTTGATGATATAAAAAAAACATATGAGTTGGACAAACAAAATCATAAAAGTAAGTCTCTCATCAAAATAACAGATGCACATATTTACCCTAATTCTTTTCAAAAAATGTGTGTTAAATTAGCAGTACAATTATTAAGCAATTCCATGGCCGCAGCAATCCGAACTTGTATACAAACAGGACAACTTCAAAGTAACACTTCATCGAATACTGCAGATTTTATTGAGTTTATTAATAACTTATTTGATTGTTTAAATAGTAAATCTTTATATAGTCATAATCCATACCTCTGTGCATTAACTGATCTAGGTACTGTAAAAAAATTTTTAATAGAAGCTTCACAATACTTCACAAATTTACAAAAATTAAAAAAAGGAAAATTATCTCAACCTCCCTGTTTTAAAGGGCTTACACAGACCATTAAAGGTGTATTGCAATTTTTTGAAGCAGAGAAATCTAATGATATTGTATTTTTAATGACTAATCGTTTAAATCAGGATGTTTTAGAAAACCTCTTTAGTATTTTTCGACAAAATGGTGGTTATAACAAAAACCCAACAGCTAGAACAATCAGAACTTCCATAAGAAGTAATTGTATTTTTTCTTTATGTACATCAAAAGCGACAAATTGTGAGGAAACCCAAGAAGATGATAATCCAATTATAATTGACCCAGTTAGTTCACTAAATAAAATAAATTTTAACAGTTCAAAATTATCATCTGATTCCGACACAGAATGTAATTCTAATTTATCTCTCTGTTTTTTTTCATCTGACGAGGACTCAAATAATACTGATAGTAATATTGATGTCACTTTAGAAGACTGTTCTGTAACATATTTCGCAGGATATTTGGGCTATAAATGTATGAAAAAATTTAATTGTAACCAATGTCAACTTGAACTATTTGTTGATAAAAACTTAAATGATAAAAAGCAGTTGCATCTTCTTAATAAAAATTATACTTCAATTGATAATGAAAGTGGACTTAAAGCACCATCAAATAGTTTAAATAATGTAGTAAATAAAATTTTAAATATTTTTGAAAGCAATTATAAAAACTATTTGCATAAAAAGAAAATAAAATTTCAACTAATTGAGCGCTTAAAAAATAATAATACAATTAAAAAATGGCTTGATGAATCATTGACAAACTGCATAGATCATAAAATGTACATAATTGAACAACTTTTAATTTGTAAAATATTTAATAAAACAAAATTATTTTCAACTACCACAAAATTAGCAAAACTTTCTAAATTAAAAATATTAAACCATATTTAAATAAATTAAATACATTTTTTCTTGTTCTGACCTTGTACCTATTTGCATAAAACAATATAGAAGCAGTCTTAACTGTCCTTTTTAGGACAATTCACATCAACTACATTAAATAGTTCTTTTCAGGACTAAGGATCAATTACATTAAATAGTTCTTTTCAGGACTTTGCTTTGATTTTTAAATAGTTCTTTTCAGGACTATTTGCATCAATTACATTAAACTGTCTTTTTTAGGACAATTCACATCAACTACATTAAACAGTTCTTTTCAGGATTAAGCATTGATTTTTATTATATTAAACAGTTCTTTTCAGGACTTAGCATTAAATTTTTAAATAGTCTTTTTTAAGACTATTTGTTTCATTTTTATTAAACGGTTCTTTTCAGAACCAACAAACATCACAATTTACTTTTATTCTAATAATTATGCTTCAATATAAATGTATAAATGTATTTTACCCTTATTTTGTGTTTTTTTAATAATAAAGACAATTTTTTTATTCTTTAAACCTAGTATTTTATTTCTAATCCAGTTTAGCAATCTTGGTATATCTTCACTTAGAATCGTTTTTCATCATATTATATAGACTTATAGTTGGTTTCTAAACTTAACACATTCAGTATGTACTTATAATAACAAAACACAACTATTATTTTATTTATAAATTATATTAATAATTTAATTATGTATATTATTTGTTGTTATTGAGTTTTTATTCATTTTAAAATTTGAACACAAAAATACAAAACAATGTATTTTATAAAGTATGAAAATACAATAAAATTAAAAATTACAATATGGTTAAAGATTTGCTTTATTTTTAAAAATGGTAAATCTAGTATAGTATGTAATGTTCAATTAAATATTTCCGCCCAAAGCAGATTTTACTGAATCGTAACATTCCAAACATCCAAACAAAATTGATCTTTCGTAATGAAATTAATTAATTGTTGCTTTCTGTAGTAGAATTCGGCATAAAAATTAACAATTTTGTGAATATACTATTTAGCGATTGTGGCAATCATAGCGCAATGCTCAGAAAATAATAAATATAGGTTTATCCATGATAAAGTCATTAATAGGCTTATCGCTTTTTCTGTCACTACCTCAAACCGGTCTAGGAATAATATTATATTATTCGCCGTCAGTAGTAATAATATAAAATTAATTCATACAACGCTACCTACCGGCAGCTATCATAATTAAAATTGTAGTCGCCGAAAATCCCTATAGCATGGTCTATCTGTCTATTCTATAATCAATGGTATCACCCAGTTACCCACTTTATGAGTTTACTAAACATTTTAATTGTATAGTTCTCAATTTCTCATTTAATATTTTTTAAATAATTTATCAAAATAAAGACAAAGAGGAAAAAATAAATCATTTAGACATTTAAACCGTTATTCGAAAATTTATATAATAATATTATTAGTTATTAGTGTGATTACTATATATTTTTTTTTCATCTTCAGTATAAGTACCAATGAAATATATTTGTCAGAAAATTATCAGACTGATAATTATCTATTATAACAGTAATCACCCAAATTGAAACTATGCAGGCACGTAGCCAGGAATTTTTCTATGAGGGGGCCAATATTTGTTGGCCCCTTTATGTTTTTTTACCCCCTACCACTCCTTTCCTTATCACATAATATCTATAAAAATATATACTACATTTTAACAGTATAATGTCTGTATTGGTTGTTAAAGTTTTATATTATATTTATATTAGGTAGGTACATTTTATTATATACATTTTATTATATACATTTTATTATTTATACTAGAATAAGTCTTCGGTTTTTATGGTTCACAGCAAATCTTCTGGTAAATTCATCTAAATCTAATGATTTAGATAAATGTTTTTCTATAGACAATAGTGCCAAATTATTCAACCTACAACAAAAAATAATAAACAAAACTATTATCTCATAGGTATCTAATTTTAATTAAGTAATTGAGATGCTTATAATTTACAAAAACAAAAAATTTCCAGTTTGATTGTTTTTCAATGGGATATTTTTTGAATTTATGAATGAAATATTTTATTTTTATTTTGTTAGATAATTGTATTATACATAATAGCATTTTTAAAGATATGTAATAATACATATTTTGTAGAAGTGTATAATTGTTTGAGTTTACTAGTCATATTATTTTACATATTTAAATACTGCACTAACCTTTCATTTGTCATAAGAGATCTCATATAGTTTTTGAGCCTTCTTAAACAAGAAAATGTTCTCTCACATGCAGCACTTGAAACTGGAATAGTTATGATAATTTGTACAATTTTATGAGTTTCAATAAAAGCCAACTTGTATTTTTCTAACAGCTCCAATAATTTCATCATAGTTTTAATTTCTGTATTATTTTGTAATTCATATCTTTTTATAGTGTTTGGTAATATCTTTAATTCTGACTTTAGTACATCAGTATTGGCCCCATAATGTTCGGCTAAAGGCTGAATGTGCGAAAAACTTAAAAATTTTTCATTACCAGGATGTAAGTATGAGACAGCACTTAAAATATCTTTATTATTGGAAAATCGATTTTTAATTTCCAACAAAATGTAGTCAATTACTGTATAATAAAGATTGACTTTTAAATCTATTTTGGTTGTATACAATTCTACTTCTAATGAGTTTTGTTGTGTAAATATAAATTGTTCAGAGTGTTTTGGTATTTTTTTTATTCTTTTTACATTTGTATCTTGTGAAGGTATGGGTATGTTATTTTTACCACATATAGAAATGGTTTCAGCATATATGTTACTAAAAGTTGTATCTGTATCTTTTAACCGCATATCTTGAAGGGTTGATTCTAAAGATGATATTAAAATCAATGCATTAGCTAGTTCAGCACTTACATTTTGTAAATAATCGCTTATTCCTTTAAACATATGTAGGATATAACAGAACATTACTAAATTTAAAATAAATTTAAAATCAATTTGATAAAATGTACCTGAATTGTGTATAATATTATCGTACATACCTTTCTCAGTTTTTAAGTTTTTTGGATTATTAAAATAACTTATTATACTTCTCTTCATTGTAATACTACTACAACTACTTGTGACTTGGCCTCTGCCTGATTATGAATAATGAATCAATACAAATCGATACACTGTGTATATTATATTGATGAGGTATGTTTATTTGTTATTGACGTTATTGTAGACTGTAGTAAATGGTGATCACTATCACAATGTTACTGGAATAGTGGAATATAAACTATTGTACCTAGTCGTGTTGTCTGTGGTCGACGGTCGTGTTTATCAAATGCACGTTCGAGACCCGTATTTGGAATTTCTAGTTTTCAATCTATTCTTAGACGTGTAATTCACTCTAATCTTATGATTATCACTCTTATCTCAAATTGTCGAGTGACGAATTTTACGGACTAACGCATATACGCCATGTCGCCATATACTAAGAATTAAGATACTTTAGTCCGTGGCGAGTATAATAACGACTAATAAAATAAAATCTTGGAATTTAATTTATGTACCTACCTAATACGATTGTTTGATTCGGCCATTCGGAATAATCAAATGCCATTATATTTGAAAATAAAATTGAGGGGGCCAGTTCGGGGCCACTGACTTTTCTTAGGGGGCCAGGCCCCCTAAGGCCCCCCCCTTGGTGACGTGCCTGAAACTATGCACTTTTAGCAAAATATATTAGTGTGTTATACCAACCCAACTGTAATTAAAATTATAAAGACATTTTAATCGTGGCAGTTATTAAGGGGAATTAAATTAGACAACCAAATAAACAATATCAAGGCAAAGGTTTATGCCATGTGGTGTCTTCTTTAAGATGATGTTGGTGAAATATTGTCTATTTTTTTCTCTTTCCATGACTCAAGTAGAAAATTTGAGAGACGCTTTTGCGTTTTATTTCATAATTTACGAATAATTTTAATAGAGATTATAATGTTTTTAAAGGTTTGACATATTGGTTTGGTATTAGATTTTATGATTAGCTTATGAAACTGTTGATTTAAATGGATATTAAATATTTCGAAACAGTGAATGTGTTTTGTTTATATTGTGCGAGAGTCAATGGAAAAAAAAAATTCATAGTGCGTTGACATGTCCATAAGTATACGGAATTCGACACGTTGTGGTTTAGTGTACTAGTGTAAATCTGACTTAAAATAGTTCGTAAATAAACAATAATAATAATACTGGTGTTGAAGTGGCGGTGATTGTGAAACGGCGAGATTCACCGTTTCTTGTTGTTCTGCATTCGGGCGGCCGCGTTCCGCTGTCGATCCGCGCACAGAGGAATATGCCTCTCCGCGGATGCCTCATTGAACGTCCGGCCACAATGCGGGCACTTGACCAAGTCCGAGTCGACTTCGTCATCCTGGTCCGCCGTCACGTTGTCTAGCTCCGGTGGCAAGTCCTTCACCGTGCCACCCGCAGCCAGGTGCCGCTGCACAGCCCTAGCCGCCCGCACGTTGCGTAACAGCTGGTCATGCTTCCTACGCCAAGCGTCCTTTTTCTTCTGTAGCTTCTCAGCGACCCGCTGGTCCTCCTTTTGGCTCTGCATGAAAAAAAACAAACATTAAAGACAGCTGGTGTGAGCTACAGTTGGACCAGGGAAAAAAGGGTACGAAACGCATTAGATTTGGTAGTGGAAGACCGTTGGCCTCCTCACGCAACAAAGTGGACGTCACGTGGATTGAGTTAATGAAGACGCTATATTTTTTATTCGCAATCTTCTTATTTAATTGAGATTATGAACAAGCAAATTTAATTAAGTTCCCCTAATTTAGGTTAGGCGAGAAAATGATCACGAGTAATGGTCTCTTTCCAACACAAATTTGCAGGACATTAACTAGTTATAAAGTTGATGTTTCTTAACATGAGTAGTTAATTAATTAATTGAGTTAAATTAATTTAAATTAAATTAATATATTATATATATTTAATTATTATTATTTTTATATTTAATTTAAATTAAATTAAATTAATTATTAAATTAAGTAATTAATTAATTAATTAAGGGTGTCAGCGCTAACGCGTCTTTATAACAGAAACTTACTTTACAGGAATGATAACTATATATCTACTTTAAAACTCAAGATATTTTTTTTCATTGATTCTCCCACCTCCGATCTTAAGACCCCTTCGAACATATTCGATATATACAATTGCTTTGGTATGTTAATAATTGTCATCGAAAGGACTTGATATAATCTTCAATCATTTGTAAAAATGCTACAGCCTAAAATACATTGAGTATTGCCGTTTGTATCATGGACAAATTTGGTTTCAAACAACTTTTAATACTTATTAAGACTGTAGCTTAAGTGGATCTTTTTCGCGTTAAGCAGTTGTACAAACATTTTATAAGTATGTGAAGTCCTTATAAACAAACGTTTCCATTATACAATCGAAGTGGGTTGGTGGACCCACACATCGTCCAATAGGTTACTGACCTTTTTCTTGAACGACGTAACATCCACTCCGGCCTCGGCGGCCACAGCTTCCAGCCGCTTTTTGCTTGTGTCGAACACCTTACGTTTGCGGTCTCGTTCACGCGTGCGCCGGCACACCTGTTCGTGCTTGGGCAGCCGGTCGGCCGCAAAGTCCCTGGCGCACAGTGGGCAGCGTGCCATGCCCTTGGCTGGTGGGCCCCTGTCCGCGGACAGTTGCTGTTTCAGAGATTGTGGTCGTGGTGATCCCGTGGTCGGCGTGGTGCTTTTAACGACCGGTGCCCGGGTAGCGGCCTTGGCTGGCAGTGGTGAGACGCGCCTCGCTTCGGTAGGCTTTGGTTGTAGCTTTGTCGCCCTGACCAAAGGTTTCTGGATACCAGCCACCGTAGATGCGTTCACGCTGGCCACCGCCGCGGCCGCACCAGCGCCAGCCGCCAACGCATTGATCACCGTAGGCTGCACGACTGGTGGCAATAATAACCTGTTTGAGTCATTGAACGTGGCCATCGGCTTTTTAGGAACGCGGCCCACACCAGCACCGCCACCGCCACCACCGCCGCCACCAGCACCGCCGCCTACGTTACCGTTGACTGTGGCCAGTGGTTTTTTCACGACCGTCGCGGTTTTGCTGTTTATTCGCGCCGCTGGTCGCTGCAACTGTTGCTGTGGAAAAACGAACACCAATTATTATACATTATCTGCGTCATCAATATTGTATCGTTATGCATACCTAGTATAATAATTGTATACAATTGACCATTTAACTTAAACGATTAATTAATGGAATTTTAACTTTTTGTTCAATTTATACTCAATAATAAGGCCATACACATACAACTAAACGTGCCTTATTATAATAATATAATGATTTATCGCTTAACTAATGAAATATGTGTAATATTAAAGTGTGCCATAACAGCCTTAAGAATTTAGAGCGTGATACGATTCATAAGTACTAGTGATTTGCTGGCTTAGAATAAACGAATACAGGTTATTACTTCGTTTATCGATTGTAGGATATAAATAATTTTATTTTTATGTGTTCAGAATTTATCAAACAAAAGTTAAGACGATTCAGCAACTTTTTCCTAAATAGTTTTTGGCATTTTAACTAATTTTCGATTTAAAAGTCAATCTTGTGTGATCGGTCAGCATTTATTAAATTTGACAATTTTTTAATGAATTTGTAAACAAAACTCTAGAAGGTGGATCATATAACTTTTAATTATTATATAGGCACATTAGGCTAATACATTTAGCTTTTACGCACTTTAAAGGCACATACAATAATTTATTACTCGTCTGTATAACTTAGATACTAAAAGCTAATCTCGTTGCATACATGATACACATTACACATAATAAATATTATTGTGAAATTGATACTTGATAGTTGCAAAGTTTTGGTCAAAAACAATAGTAGTCTAAAGGTTATCAACTAATGCTAATATATTCGTATAGAAGTATAGAGTATAGCCGTATAGGTATAAAGAATAAAATATTTTACTTTAATACTTGACATGGAGCGTAATACAGCTTAGAATACTTATAGGTAAATAATTGAACACAATTACTGAATCAATATTCTCAAAAATGAATAGAAATAACTATTATCTAATCTTGATCAGCTAAAGGATTGCTTCATTCAAATATTATTATAAATACCGTTCAGATAAATGAAATAAATAATTAACTGATACCAACAGTTTTATATTATCCCAAACGATTACTAATCATATTCACTAAATAAATTAACAGAGAAAAACACATAATAAAACTGATCATACGATTCATCTAGAATATTCATTGTTGTTATAATTTTGTTTTTATCAAAAATAAATAAATACCTATCTAAAATCTGCAATCTCTAAAATTAAAAGCAATATATTTATAATAGGAGCACTGAGATAGATAAAAATATACACCACAATATATTATACTAATATTATTCTTATCCATGTCAGTAAGTGAACCTATTGTTGTTTATGATGTGCCGTGTGCATATATTGCCGTTATTCGTTATATATTATGTCTGTGTATTAGGTATTTACAAACGTTGTTCGATGCAATTTTCTGCTTTTATCATCTCACAGTTCTCACACGATATGAAACAAGCAAATGCATTACACATTGTGCAGCTATTTTTAATAGGTACTAATTAACGTTCCTACTATAATACTTTTACATTTTAAGAGGATGTCAGCGCACTATTTGTTTTCTCTCTCTGACCCACGCGTAACATAGACAAAACGCATTTACGAAGAATCATTTTTTCTATGCCTTTAAGTAATTTTAGAGTAAAACCTTCCATTACAAAAAAGATAAAGAATAATATTTTTGAGGGAATGACATATCGATTTTATATTTTATTGATATTTGACTTTGTATTCGACTTTCAAAATAAACAAAAAAATACTGTACATTTAAATAATGTTTAAATTATTTAGAGACAATATTTAGACAAATTGATATGTCATTCCCTCAAAAATATTATTTTCTATCTTTTTTGTAATGGGAGGTTTTACTCTAAAATTACTTCAAGACATAGAAAAAATTATTCTGCGTATATGCGTTTTGTCTATGTTACGAGTGAGTCAGAAAGAGAAAACAAATAGTGCGCTGACATCCTCTTAATACATATTGATAATAATCTACTTGGTGCATAATATCTACTATCATAATATTTAATTACAGTATAAAGTTTAAAAAATACAACACAATAAAAATAAAAAAAATAGTAATCCAAACTACGACAAAATCGATAACTCTTTCATGACATGCTATTTAGTCAAAACGTATTTTTATTTTTTACAGAAATCCGTAATCACATGAAAAATATTAAACTTTTGAAATTCATATTTCATGTATTTAATGAAATAATTTAAATGTTTGCACATAAAAAATACCAATTTGCATAGAATTACAACTGTGACAGTTATTTTATTATAAACTCATAATCAAATTAATTAAACGTCTAATTAAAATATAATTACAAATCCATAACTCGGGATATGAATAGTAAGGTATAGGTAATAATAAATTATACTTAAATGTTAATATTATATATTCAGTAACATAAGAGAAAAATATGAATAGTGTACATATTGATATCAATAAAATAGAATATTGTCTTTTCTCTTGATAATAATATAATTAGGGCAGTGTTTTATTGCATTAAAAATATTCAAAACGTAGCTAATAATTCGGTATAAGTAACGTACAATATAAAGTTATGATATACATACATTTTTGAACGATGACAAATACTGTTCAATAAAATCACACATTAAAACATAACATATACAAATCTATACACAAACAATAAATAAATAATTAAAAATAAACTTTATTATACTTCTACAGCTTATATCATTCACAAACAGATATATAAAATACTCTCAATTAAAAAGTGTAAAAACTACAGAAATTTTAATAAATATTATACTAAAAAATTGCATAAACTTTTAAATTAAAACTACAAAACCATCAAACATTTAATATCTTATAAGATTAAAATAAATTGAATTTCTGTAAGCTTAAGAAACATTCTCATAGAGGCGTGACGTCACAAATTATTTAATTAAAAAATGTTTAAACACAGGATGATTTTTATCATGAATCACTTACATTATTTTAAAAACTATTAACGTTTAGTAACATATATTTTTACATGATATTAATTAATAAAAAAAAACAAAAAATACTGGTCCATTACTCGATTCATGTTAACTATATAATATGTATATATTACCTATAATTTATAAACCACTAATTCAAATTATATTTTTATTTATCGAAAAGCTACAAATAATATTCTGATGCGGAATATGAAATTAAAAATATAGTTATAGTACCAAAAATTAAAAACTTGATAATTATGAATTTATGATAAATAGAATAAAATTTAATTGAAAAAAAATGTATTTATATTAAAATTAAGTAAAATGTTTTTCAAAAATCGTAATATAGTTTTTAAAATAATGAATGGTTCATGATAAAAGAATCGCATAGTAAATTAAGTTTCATTGATTTACATACATTCATAAAATAAAAATATACGTAACGTATAAAATCACGCACCGGAATACTTGAAATTAGCATAATATAATGCAAAATCTAAACTTAAATATCAGTGAGAAATTAAGATTTAGAAAACTATAAGATTATTGATAACGGCAAATAATGTTACAATAACTTCACCACACAACAGTTTATCGATATTTTATTTTGTTTAGGGGTAATGCTCTTGTTTATATAGATAAAAATTATGCACATTTGATGAATCTGATTTAAAATGAAATATAGGTACCTATAATAGATATCCCTTAACAAATGTAAAATTGCCTAAACCTGATATAGCTTGTGTCTAGTATATACACTAACTTAAAGTAGACACTTTTAATATATTATTTTAATTTAAAATATTGAAAAATGTATAATTAATAAATAATTAAATAATATTAAAATACATTTTATTTAAAATTTGACTCAGTCGCAGTAAATAATTTAGTGTTAAAGATAAATTTTAAACGTTCAGGATTAAACATAGATATAATATTTTTGTTTATAAGCAACATTTACCTACCTATATAAGTTAATGGTAATACTGTAGATTATAAGTTATAACCTAACGTTCTTAACGTTGACTTAAAATTTTGAACTAACACAAATTAATCAATAGGCAACTTTCCCATTTTTTAGCTCGAAAAATTATGTTTTTTTTTTTGTGCCGTTCTTCCAAGGCGTTTATTTCAATATAACACTGTTTACATAAAGATATTCTATGATTATAGTATGACAGTAATAGGCACGTCACCAGGGAGAGGCTTAGGCAGAGGACTAAGTGGAGGACTAAGCGGAGGCCTAAGGTGACCAAAATCAATGGCTCCGAAATGGCTCCCTCAATTTTATTTTTAAATATTTAAAATTTTTTTTTAATAATCCTGAATCCTTGATGTGTGTCACATATAGGTACTCTGTATAATTAACAACCGTTTTTTTTTTAAATTATAATTATTTTTTTGTTGATTCCAAGAACTTAACTTTTAAATATTCGTACCCGACATTTGGAAATGACTCAACACGTTTAATAATAGATTAAAAACTGGAAAATTGTATTTAAGAAGACACAATATCTGCATGTGTTGTCTCTGTCTTACATAATATTATGATTAGCATACCAAAAACTGTTTGTACGGTATATAACTTTACTACTCAGGCTGTAGTGATAACACAGAATAAAAAATTATGATACACTGTGTGTATGATGGCTGTGGTGATAGTTATGACTCCAAACTCATGTACAATATAGTTGAGAGCATTATCTGTAAAATATATTTATATAGGTTAGGCTTATTTAAGTTCTTATTGTTTCAAAATTAATTATTTTTGTATTTATCAAACTTGAATAACATTTTTTAGTTTCGAAATAATAATAATAATAATAAGCGATTTTTCACAACCGATATTACCCTTTTTATGGGGAGAAAATTTCGTTTCTTAGATATGAATTTATATTATGTAATTATGTAATCTTCTTGGTTCTTTCTCGCGCAAAACAGCTTTTACTATATATTTATGTTTTACATTTATAAGACGAAAACAATTACATATCATGCATCATGCAGGTCAGTAGGTGTGGCGTCCTCTAGGACTATACATTATAGACTATACGTTGTTAAAACGTATTTTTTTTTTTATAGATTTTTTGAGTTTTGATTTCGTGTGCCTGGACAATAAGTATTTTGTAATGGACATTTTGGACGTATAATAGTATTCATATACCTATAGAAAAACTTATAATTGTTTGTATCATTCATTTCTATGTGGCTTGGAAGAATTTTGGTGAGGGGAACGTCTTCCGCCGATTTCTTCCGATGTACATATAGGTTAGGCTCAGCAAATTTGTTACGCTACGCTGACTATATAGGTTATACTACTTTACCGTGTCACAATACATAATATCACACACACACACACACAACTACACTATAATTTTTATGCGTTGGACGTATATTATTATTACGATGATGGGCCAACATAATATTTTATAACAACAATAATATTATGCACATGCAGCATGCCCGTCATCAGCCGAAGCCAGTGCGACGATAATGACCTGTTGCCGTTGATCGTAGTCACCGTCGTCGTCGTCACCATTACCATCACCGTCACTGTGATCACCGGCGTCACCTGCACCTGCCGCCGGCCGTTTGGGAACACCTCCGCCTTTATCCGGTTCGGACGCGGGTGGCTGTTGCGACCGGTGTGCCCCGACCGCCCTGCCTGGTCCGGTGGCGCCGTCCAGTAACCACTTGAGCTCGGGCGCCGACTGGGCAGTCTTCATTTTGCCGGCTCCTTTGCGGAACGATTCTGATAGCAGCTGTCCACCCAGGTTGGGCAACCGCCCGAACAGCGCGAGAAGTTCGCTGCGCACGTCACCACCGTCCGCGGCGCTGATGCCCACCAAGTCGGCGCCACCTCCAGCGGTAAAGCAGACCGTCTTGCACAGCGGATCGTCGTTCACATCGGACAGCGGTCTCAGGGGCCGTGACCGGTCGCGGCCCGTGAGGCTCCGCCGCCGCTGCCGTCGCTGTTGCTGGTGGTGCTGGTAGCCAGGCCCCTGCTGCTGTTGGCTCCGCTCGGCAAACAGCTGCCGTACCTTCACGCCGGGTCAAGCAAATTAGATAATACTGCAATGATGCATCGCGAGTATACGTCACCGAATTATAAAACATTTGAGTGAATCGATTTATTGTATCATAGGGTTGTAATTTGGTCTGATACGATTTCACAAACGATTATCATCGTAACGTTTATGGCGTTGTATAATGCGTGTAATAAGACAATAGTTTGAGCGTGACCAAAATCAATCCTATAAAATAATGGGATTCGTTTGTAACATTTCGACACTCTCCACAAGCGCAACTTTGGTACCGAAAGCCATGTGGTCGCCTATGTACTCGACTAGGTTGCCATATCGCCAACTACGAGCCGGGAACTGGTAAGGCTGGAGCGACGTAGATTTGATGTTTGGAACATGAGGAACAATATTAATAATAATTCTCGTAACATCCTGTTAAGTAGAGAAAGGATTTTATTTATTTAATTAAGTGCCGAGAAAGCCAAACCGGCAAAAAATAAAAAACAATTCATACAATAAATAAAACATAAGGGAAACTAACGGCTTCTCTGGTTGGTTACCGAGAGTAAATGATAATAAGAGTGCGAGAGTGTCGAGAATACCGTTCACGGTTTATTGAAAAAAATTAATATATTAATTAAAAAGGTACATTACCGACCAAATATATTCCTCGCATGTCACTGGATTGCACACGGCAAAACGGACCTCTACTTCTCAACCATGCTGTACCCCACCGGCGTATTATAAAAATGAAATGTCGTCACGCCCGCTAAGTTACTCATCAAGTAGACGTACGAAAAATAAGACGGGACGGAGAAAGTGGGAGAACAGAGAGAGAGCGAGAGAGAGAAAAATGTATGAAGATTATACAGGGTGATTCTTTTATCAAACAACACTCATTATTTCAAAAACTATTGACTTTTTCAAATTTTTTTTTTCAAAATTTTAGAAACATCTTGTTCTAGAACTATATATTTTTTAAATATTTTCACCCTTATATTTATCGGGCTAACCATACAATAAACATGATAAACTAAAAAGACTATTTTTTCAATGAATTTTCACGTTTAAATTTTCATTTTTCGTTAATCCGTTTACAAGATATAGCCTCCCAAATTTGGGTGGTTTTTGGTGGTGTTTGTGTGTTATAGGTGTATTTTAGGTGGTATTTACACACAAACACCATATAAGTGTTGTTTGATAAAAGAATCACCCTGTACATGAATTACCTAATCAGCTGATATTACCGCGCGTACACGGTATCAGTATCAGTTGAGTGTTGCCCGGACCCTGCCACACACAGCATTTGGGAAATAATAATATTTTGTGAATATTATGAAATTATTGAATAATAAATATTTAACTAACAATATTGTATAAATATTCTTCTCATGATAACCAAATATATTATTCTATAAATATGATTGTATAAACATGTCGACTAAATATTTAAAAAAAGTTTTTATGAAAATGTTTTTTGAAAATATGTGATTAAAATGTTTTGTAAATATTTTTTATAAAATATTTTCCAAATATGAACTTCTTAGCCAAAAAAATATAACTAAATTATTTTTTAATTATCTACAGAACTTTTTAAATTTTTTTGACAACTATATTATTTTCCTGAAAATATTTTTAAAATAGTTAGGAAATATTTTAATGTGGGTGGTGACAACAGTGCAAGGGACCGTGGTGTGAGTTGTTCGAACAGGCAAGTTTTATCATCGATCAGCGGAGCTTAACCCCGACGGAAAAAAAACACGTCTTGTAAGTAAACTATGGGTTAGGTTAATTTTTTCAAAGTATGTTTTAAAAACATTCACCCAATTTTGGTCGTCACATGTTATACAACAAATATCATGACATGTGACCATATGTAGTAGGTATCCCATATTTATGATATATTTGGTTGATTTAATTATCAACACAGTATCACTATTGGTACACTGTAATAAAAACTAAAGGTACACGTATTGTTGTGCAGCTTGCCAGTAGCGTAGCCAGGATTTCTAAAAGGGGGGTAGAAAGCAAAATATATTATAAAAATTAAATTTGTACTGTTTTCATTATCAAAAAAAAAAAAAAAATAGAGATAATAATAATATCCAGGTACCAGCATTGATTAAAATGTTTTTCGGTTTGATCTATATTTGTCACCAAAATAATTAAAGATTACATATTTTGCAAATTTTATATTGGCTCTAATTAACGGATTAAACTTCTTTGACTGATTATTTTTTTACTCAATATTATGTTTTAATATATTTTACTTCTCTAAAAGGTGAACAGCCAAGTACAACGAATAGAGCTGAAGCTTATCATAATTATTTTAATAATGAAAATATATCCATTGTATTGTGTATATTTTGTGCGCAAACAATTTGTAAAATTATGTGCAAATAAAAGTTATATATAATTTTAGTAGTATTCAAATAATTATGTATAACAATGTATTCAAATTAGAACCACCCAAATAAAATTATTAAATTAATATAAAATAAAATACAGTAATTCCTATTACTGTTGGAGCTCCGTATCAATATTTGTAATAATGAAAAAAACAATACGTAGGTACGTTACCCCAGCCCCCCCAATTTGATTTTTGCAATTTTTTCGTGCCAGTAATAATTAGTGTTCAATTCCTGCCAATTCCTGCCGCAAACCCCGGAATTCCTGTTCTAACGGTTTTCCCGGAAAGTCGAATTTTCGATATTGTAAATCAGTTAAAATTTTATAATTTAAAATTTATAATTATTTTATATTAATTAAATTAGTTTTTTTATATAATGCCAAATACTAATATTATAAAAATAAAAAAATAAAAAACAGTAAAAATTAAATTTGAAATACCTATAATTAAAGATTTGTTACCTAATTTCTAATTATGATTGGTTTTTGCACGATTTTGTAAATTTCAGCATTTTAGAAGCAAGTTTTTAGGTTACAGCTGAACATAAATCTGGTCTTTACTCAATTTAAATGTAAAATTTTCGCGAAAATAACACAATATTCAATATTAGAAAGTTACGTATTTAAAAACTACTAATTTTTCTTTCGCAGTGTGAATTTTGTCAAATTATTCGACTTTGTAGAATTACAAATATTAAATAAGTCTTATCAGAACAATTATTTTTTTAGTTTTTTTTACCAAAACTTTAAATTAAATTAAAATATGAAATAATTGTAGTCCTTGTCTATCCTTGTCATTCTAATAAATAAAACAGAGTTATAATAGTTTCATTATTTTAGGAGATATTCCAATTGGTAAATCCTCACGGGGACATCCTGCAGTGTGTAATAAAATAATTTATTATTCAGTCTTATTGAATAAGTATTTTTAAATGTGCCGATCTATGGTTGTGGTTGTTGTAAATGACTATGAAAAATGCCCAAGTTTCCCCCCCCCCCCCACCCCCAAATGATGCCACTGTTATCGGTGTCTATTATTTGATAGGTAGTAAATATATAGGTTAATTAGTTATTTTATAACAACATTTTATGGCTATTTTTAATTTGTATTCAATACATATATTCTATTTAATATAATATTTAGCTTGTCCTACATTTTTTAATATAAAAAGCGCACTTACCCGCTAATTCACTATTAGATACATTAAATTGTTTTTGTTTATATAGTTTATTATGCACTAGCCCTACAAGCACGGTACAGATATTTTTTTAAACTAAAAGTAAACATTATAAATATTTTTTGGACAAATACGAAACAGAAAATTTGTGAGACTAATTGAAAAAAAAGCGGGTAAGTGAATGTCGCTCTGCTGTACATTAGATGGTGGGGTGGGCCTCTGACTAGGGTAGGTTAGATTTGAATGCAATGATAGGTATCATTGTATACGAAAAACGATTCTGAACGCAGATGATTTGTCAGTCTAGGATATATTATATTTAAATATTGTCATATATTTTATGATTTTTCAACTTAAAAATTACTTGCAAATTTTCGCGTTTTCGACAGATTTCGTAAGAATTTGAACTATAAACGCTTATGAAAAAAAATCATGACTAACGATATTTAATTTTTTTTTTTGCTACAATAAGAACAACTCATAAGGAACCTTGTATTAAATTTTCAAGTTATTTTGAGCAATGGAACTCTGGAAAGTGAGTACTTTATACAAGTAAGAATTATTATGCTATATGAATATGTGCGTAAAAAAGATGTTGGGTGGTGAATCTGAGAGATGTTGCCCTAGTCTAACAAAAACTGAAATGGTGCCAATAATATTTACTATATATTATCGATTTGAGCACTAATTACTGGCGCAAAGAAAATTGCAAAAAGTTAAATTTAGAAGATGGGTGGGGCTGGGGTAACGTTACTCCAGCTCCACCCGTGGAAAATTCGACTTTCCGGGAAAACCGTTAGAGCAGGAATTCCGGGGTTTGCGGCAGGAATTGGCAGGAATTGAGCACTAATTACTGGCGCAAAAAAAAATTGCAAAAATCAAATTGGCGGGGCTGGGGTAACGTATGTAAAAACAATGCCTTCTCTTCGTTTCAGACTCGCCACTGAGTGGCTTTTCATATGTAGCAGTGAGTGAGCTGATATAATATAATTGATACAATAAGAGCAAAATTCTGCGTTTTACATTACTTCCATAACACTGTTTCAGACTAAACACATAATATACTATACTTCAATTATACTATTAAAATTTATAAGTAGTGAATTATTTTTAAAAACCCTATCATTTGATAAATGAGTAACAAACTAATAACTAAATAAGTAAACGATTCCAAGAGATAAACAGAATCGTTCCGATGAGTCGATGATGACGCCGCCGACGTCATTCGTCCGTGCTAGATATATTATTATTATGTTTACGGTTATTATTCGTACGGCGACATCGATATAATATATCATATATCATAATATTCTATGCTATTAATATATTAAAACTTAAGAGGATGTCAGCGCACAACTTTCTTTCTCTCTCTCTCTCTCTCTCTCTCTCTCTCTTTCTGACCCACGGCTACGTGCAACATAGCAAATTTGCGTTTTAGTATACATAAGCCAGTGCTATTAATTTTAAGAATAGAGTGCATTTACTTATTATCAAACATTGCTCGAGTCCCTAATTTAGTCATTTTACGATATTTAATTTTTTTCTTTTTTTTTGTAAGTAATTACTATAATAAACATGTAAACTATTACAATTAAAAAATGCTCATAAAATGTTTATAAATTAAAATATCGCAAAAATGCAAAGTAAATACAAAGGTAATATTCTTAACTAAAAGTATAATAATAAGTGAATTTACTTTAATATTAAAATTAACAATTAGAGAAAACAAATGGCGAGCTGATATCCTCTTAATAAAACGCCGAATAGACTACTCATGGCTATTATTGTAGTGTACCTTACATATTATAAATCTTCATTGAAAGACGATGATAACGTACTTGTATAAAAAGTAATACAGTTAGAATTTATACCCTTTATTAGTCTTGGTCTTGGAGGTCAATAATCAACTATATAATTGATTGTGTTTGTCACTGTGACAAAATATTTCATATGTAATTCAGTGTTAGGGTGGATGGGTCATCGCCGAGTAATTTTTAGCAAGATTTAAAATTATAATGCATTTATAAGCATTATAAACAATATTAGAAACTAATATTATGTTATTAATTTATTTAACAACGAATTATTGTATTTCAGATGAATATCGGTGCCAGTGGTATTAGCTATCAGTATAGTAGAAATCGTAATACGTATAATATATATTGTGTGCAATGCATACCTAATTAGAGTAATCTATTTTGTTCGATGATAGCGTTCCAACAGTAAACAGAAAATATATTTGTATATTTAAACATATTATATTATCATAGTGACTTTATACAGTTTCATACTGCATTAATCCATTATAAATCATATCATGATGTAAAATATTATATCATGTCAAGAAACATTCATTGTAAATTCAAATCTTAAAATTAAATAACCAAATGAAACATTAATAAACATTAGGTATTTAAGTATAATGAGTTTTTTTGACCATCAAAAATCTTAACTTATAAAGATTAAAGTCACCACTTTTTGTAGTCGTAAAAAATATGTAATATCGACTAATAACTTATATTTTATGAAATTTTAATTGGGGAATACTGCAGTGCATGTTGTACATATACTATTTTTACTATAATATAATTAGTTACATATTTACTACTACTGCAAACATTATGCCTTATACTTACATGACGTGATATCATGTTTGATATCGCTGGACAACGGGACAATGAAATTTTTACCGAACGAATAAAAACCCCACCGTATAATAATATAGGTACACAGTAAACGACTAAACGAGTCATATTTCATCGTGTATTTCCGACGCTCGTAGTAGGGTCATGAGATTTTTTTTTTATATTTTTTTTTTAAATATTATAATATAAGTACGTAAAAAGCAGAATATTGTTCTTGTAACGTACCTTTCCCTTTACGTCGACTTGTACGATAGAATCGCCACCACTTCCGGATCCTACTGGCCTGCGCTGCTGTGGCTGTTTTTGTTCGGGGGTGATGGTACCGATGATCCGCCGAACAGGTGGCACCGGAATATCACCGCTTCCGGTGGTCTTGGTCGATGAGGTATTTGAAGACGCCGTAGACCCAGCGACTGTGCCTTTGACAGCTGCCACAGTTGCCAAATGCTTCTGCTGGAACTTTTTCTGCACAACGTCGTATAATATATGATTGTAGTAAAATATATTATTAAAATACTTTGTTAGACACGGCCCTATAATAGAATGTCAGCTTGACATTTGATTGATCATAATATATATTCGTTAGTTTATAAAAAGGGATTTTTAGTAATTATTTGATATTATATTAGCTGCATAAATATTAAGTATATTGAGTTATATAGCATTATAATATGTGACTAACCATCGATCGACTACATATTCAGTAGGTCTAATTATAATATCGATATGCTAGTATATTATATACCTACTCAACTCGAATCATATATTTGAAATTTACTGTTATAAAAGACAATAGTAAGTATTTATTATTTTAACGTTTATTATTATGATAAAAAAAGAGACAATATTAATTTATAAGCTATATAAATTATAAACTATATGCATGCTGACGTATAATTTTTTTAAGTGGTTACAACTGAATTAGAACAAATTTTCGACAACAAGAAAAATATAAATTTGAAAGCTTAAATATACATTTTAATTATCTTGCAAATGATACCATATTATTGTCTTTGCTAGTTGTTGAAAAATAAAAAGTTATGACAAGGCGGTCATTACTGCTGCTACTATAGCTAGTACAATTTTAAAATGAATAAAGCATCAATTATAACTTATAAATTATAAATGATTACTGATGTAATTTTATAAAAATATTATTATAATATGTTTTTGTTATCTGCAGGGTGATAATGTCATATCGGACAATACTGTTCTGCGTATTGGCTAAAAAATTGGTAGTAGGTAAGACAACTTAAATGTAAATTGTTCTTTCTAAACGACGGAATCGCATAAACAGAGGGGCATTGTATTACTTTATGTGTCAGTAGAAGTGTCATAATGTATCTTATAAGACCATGTATCTATTCTGAAGCAAATTTACAATAAATCATATAGGTAGACCATCAGCCCGATGTCACCGTCACTCACTTGCATGTCTATCAATCTCGATTGCTGTTGACCAGTCGCCACCGGTGCCCGCAAAGGTGACGATGCCATGATCACGGCGATCTACTTTGTCTACAGCAGTGATAGTGTCTTTCGTCGTCCTCACCACCGTTTTGCGCAAGTGCTTGTGCAATGAAAGCTGTTTGAATTATCTTGGATGGAGTAGTCGCCGAGTTTCGTACTCTACATAAATCATAACACACGGATAGGATTAAACACAAATTATTGTTACCGCAAAACAAAAGAAGTCCGTTACTCGAAGTTTGGTCAAATAACAAGTTCGGTTAAATGTCTAAAGACTAGAACACTGTATATTATAACCGTATAAAACTGTATAACCTTGAAAAGTAAAATTGACCACGCTATAACTTATTTTGTAAGCTATATAACCCTATATAAACGCTATATAGTATATATACATATAATATGCCCACTGCCCTTATAATCGATGAAACAATACAATTTTTGTCCTCAAACTACAGAGATTGGATAATCCATACTGATCAAAAATATATTGTATATAATAATATATAATTGATACTGTATTATTTACCCATATAATGTAAAATATAATAATAAAATAGATTAACTTACGACCTAGTAAGGCGCGGTGGTTGTATTAAGTCACGAAATGTGTTCAGAGTATATCATACACGTATTCTGACCAACCGTACTCTACTCAGTCTACTCACAGTAATCAACCTACTAAGAAATCTACAAACCACTATAATGGTCATAGTTTCCGGGCTTAAGATTTATAAAAAAAAAATAATAATAAAGTAACGCAGATGATACAGTTATTTTTGTTTATAAAAGTTGAATACAGTAGTGAGCGATGCCGATCCAAAACTTTGTTCTAAACAGTCTTTTAAAAATAAACAAACTCGCAATGCATAGTTCTAAACTATAATCTCAATAATAACCATTTAATTGATAATATTTTATATATAGCAAAGAAGAAATATAAAGAAAACATACTATACGGATACCCTATATGAGATACTTACACCCACTCCTGGGACATACAGAAATCTAATAAATTTTATCAACGAGGCTGAATTCCACCATATAATTTAATATTACGCTACCTAAGGAAACAATATACATTTATAAAATAGCAATTTAATGTAATGCAAATCCGACCTATTTGGCTATTTCTAATATAAATAATGAAACTCCGGCTAATAACCCAAGAGGCGATGCTTTAAAATTAATAAAAATATATATCTATAGTATTTATGATTCACATTTTCTTTATAATTTTTTTTTATACCTAGTAAAATTTAACAATAAACATTTTTTTTTAAAGTATGATTGCTCGGACTGTCGGTCTATATAGTCATTAAGAAAATAATTGCATTGGATTCTTTATGATTTCCTCGCATATGCCTATATATACCTATAGTTAAGGCGCCTGATGCCAATGTTATTTTGTCCTCAAAAATACAATTTATACGGGAATAATATAATATATGATCCTACCCTGTAGAAATAACCAAATTTGATAATTTTCATTTAGGAGAATATTTTTCAGCCCATATCAATTTTAATTTTCAATATTTTAATCTCAAACTTAGTAATAAGTCTTTAAAAATATAATAATTCTTAGCAATTTTTTTTTCAAATTATTTTGTACCATTATATAAAATCAATTAAAAAATCTGAGATCGATGCGGGCCGTAGTATGTTGTTTTTAATCAATTAAAAAGAATATTCAGTTTTCAGCGAGTTATGATGCATATTACAGTGAAGTCATATTTTGTCCGCCGAAACGAAGAAGTAAATATTTTATTGTTTGTTATTTAGTGATAGGTAAACCGCGAGTGCGTGAGCATTGCTCATATATCCCCTTTCAATTTACCACATCATCATCATCATCACATATAAGATATAACGCATATAACAATAAGAATAACGTATTACGTAATACGAAATAGATTAAATATTACTGATATTATTATCAGCGCAAAGCGTAAAGGTCGGGCCATGGGTTTTCTGCCGTGATTACTTCGTGTAGAAATTGCATACGTTATTTAAAATTATTTATTGTTTATTACTTCTTACATAATTGTAAGAAGTAATAATAAAAATAATATACTTTTTTTCTACATTTTTAAATACATACAATATAGGTAATATAGAGTTTAATTATATACCTATTTATATTATCCTAGCATCCAACAACCACAGCATACAGAAAAAATATTATTTGCTGTTAAAATTTTGATTGAAATAATTATTGAGGATTTTCAAATGATTAACAATCAATAATTGAGATTAAATATTGATACTTATCGGCTATCAATAACCATACATTTTTCTAAGGTTGTCGGATATACAGCTAATTTGAATTTGGCATGATCGGTCGATAATAATCTGCCCACTTTGGAATAGACAGCAAAGCATTCCCTCTTCTACTAAATTATGTTCATATAAATATTGAATACAATTATTTTAATATAGCTATAACGATTTATATTCAAGAAATAACCATAACCGTAATGTAACAGAGATACATCGAGTTCATATGGTGGCGGTGTTGGTAGTAGTGTTCAGTCATAATTGTATGGTTAATTAGTTAAGTAATTAATATAACATTGGTAATGACTATTATTATCGTGATGAACGGAATAGATATCATGCAATTCCTTTTATACCATTTATACCACCAACGTCATATTAATGTATTATTATAATTTATAGGGAGTTATATGATATGGGTATAAACAGGTAGGTATCTACGTTGGCGGCCGTTTCCGACGGAATGGAATATTTTAATAATTTATATCCTACTTTTATAGTAAATAATTTATTCATAACAAATAAAAACGTATCCTGATAAAAAAAAAAAAAAAAAAACCATAGAGTATAGACACTAGACACTATAATTAATATGCTAAACTTTTGGAATGAAGTATACCAAGAATTAAAAAAAATATATAGGTATCTAATAAATAAGTATAATTTTTTAATTGGTTTTATTAAAATAACACTGTTGACTGTTGTCTATCGTCAGTAGCTGATATTAATAATGTATGCGATACATCATACATATATAATACCATAACTCGAAAGTTATTTATAAGTTATAAGATCGGTAGCATTGCATTTAAAATATGCAAAAAAAAAATTGTATTTAAAAAAAAAAATTAATTTATTAACTATATCAGTTTATTTATTACAGAGTTGATAAAAAACATGATTTAAAAAAAAAACTGTTTTAATCGTTTAAAACATGTTTTTTTTAAATGATTTTTTTCAACTGTTTTAAACATGATTTCATCGAGTTTAAAACAAAATATGAATTTTGCTAATGAAATTTGCATTTATTTGCTGGATGAATAACTGTCAAAATTATTACAGTAATATTGAAGTCCAGCGCATATGGAGGTGGTAACTGGTCAGTCATTTTTGAATAATATTTAATGATCATATTATTGTTGTATACTTATAATTGATATAAAAAATATTTTAAATGTAGCGCAGACGACAATTTATATTTAAAAAAAAAAAAAGTAAAAAATGTTAAATAGATCAAATGTTATTGCAATTGTCAGTTCAAACATCCTGTATAAGTAACAATTAGAAAATTGTATACTTTATTCATTTATTGGTATTTGTTCACTTAAAATATGTCAGTTACCAATAATATAACCTAACACGATGTGACATTCCGATGTCTATTTACATTGGATACCATTAGAATTAGTACAGCTATAATTTTTATTTTTATTTTTGTTGGAGGACAACTAATTATTAATTATTATGTTATTTATTCTTACCTATGTCATTTTATATTAATTAGAAGATTTGTTATGAAATGTTATTTCAAGTTATATTAATAAATAATAATACAATATATAAGACATAATAGTCAATTTTATTCATCTTTATTTTGATTAAATTGTTTATTTATTTCCAATTTAAATTATATAAATTATCATGAATTATCAATTATATTTTTCTGTTTTAAACAATTGTTTTTTTTATGATGTTTAAATCATTTGTTTTAAACGTTTTAAATAAAACCATGTTTGATTAATTTAGATATTTTAAAAACATGTTTTAAACAAGTGTTTAAAACAAAATGTTTAAAATATCTCAACTCTACTTTATAATACTGTTAATAGTATATACCAGTAAATTCCAGATAACTATTATTATTTTTATTTTCAAAAATGATTATCTATGAATAATGCGATAAAAAAACAGGTTGAATAATAATAACAATATAAAGCCATCTTGGCGAATGCCAACAAAAATATAGTATTATCAAAAACTAATTAGTTTTATCATAATACTTAGGTATCTATTTTCCACGGGACAAAATTACAACTTTTTACAAATTTTTAATGAAAGAAAATACTTATGTTAAATAATTGAGTTTAAAATGCATAAGGTAATAAAATACATGTTTTTTGCAAATATTAAATGTTGGACAATTAAGAAATAATATATGCAACTTTTTTTCTAATATTAAAAGAAATATTATGTAAAATTATGCATTTTAAATTTTAGCGTTTTATCTCATCATTGCATGAAATTTGTTTCTTGCTTACAACTATATAAATAAAAAGCACATAGAAAACATTCAACTATTACCAATTATTTCCTAATCATATGTTATGTATTACGCTTACTTAATATACTCGTATATATATATATTTTTTTAATGTAGGTTTAATTTGGTGTTGTTCGATGATTAATAATGTGGCATAGCGAACAATTAAACATGTTTATTACAATATAACCTAAAGGCGATATATAACAATATATTATTGTTTTTATTACTGAAGTTTTACACCTTTAAGCGCATTTATGTTAGAGCCCCTATTACAATAGTTGAACTCAGGTTAACCCATCGAATTTGGCCGGTAAAATCAGTGGTTCAAGCGTAACCGAGGTTTAAACTATGATTGTAAAACAGGCCCTTAGTCGGATTCATGCAGGGCTCAACCGTTGTGAACAAAAAATATTACGGGCGTGGCAGACTCGACGATAAGTTTAAATGGTAATGAATAATAATCCATTTGTCTTGCTTATCACTTATATTTGTACAATAATATCAATTTAATTTAAATTGAAAATTTAATTTTTTTTTTTAAATTTTTCCAATACATACGTAATACTTGACCGTGATGGGAAATAACCTTTTTTTTCATATACCCTCTGCAGTAGAGATGTTTCACTTCATCTGCATGTAATATTGCACCACTCACTTTTTAAGTTATAATAACGTTTTGTAGTTTTATTCAAGAGAGACTTGATATAAAAAAAAAAATTTTAAAAATACGAAATATTATAGCTTGTAAACAATTTATTGGTGCAAATTTATGAAATATTATTAATCATTAGTTAAATTATTCACAAGAGTCAAGACTACAGTTTGTTTAAAAATATAAATGGTTTTATTTATCAGTTTCCGTACAACTGTACAATAATAATTATTATTGTCCAACAGTTGTTGTTATCTGAACTGACACGATGGAAGTTTCTTTAGTGGATTTTGACGATGACGCCGTGCATGAGTTATTTGTCGAGTAGGTATACCTATAGTATACAGTAGCAGGATTCCGGTGCGTAACGCTTGCGCGATTTTAACAGAACGTCACGCATCGTTGTCGTAGTACGTCATATTATTATTATTGTGGTTATTGACAACTCTGCATTGAAGAAAACAATACAAATAATACGATAATAATACAAGCATAAAAGGGAGTGCAAATACCATATCAATACTGCTATGGTTAGTTTAATCGGATGACTGTGTAATATATTTTAATTGAACTACAATTATTGCAATGTAATAAACTATTAAGTATATTCTATATAGTTTATAATATATGTACCATATATGGTGTAAATACGATAAAACAAGTTTGAAAAAAATGTTCTTCTAGTAGTTTAGTATAATATAAGGATGATGTCGATACTCGATAGCCTATAATAATCTATAACTTTTGGTATCTTGGTTAGGTTAGGTTAGGTTAGGTTAACTTTTACATCTCATATTATAATTTAAAATGTATTTATATCATCTGTTAAATTATTTTTAATTATATATACCTATTACCTTGTTCTCTAATGTATAACTTGTCATAATATCTGTTAATCTAGTTGTAATTGTTAATATTTTGTTCTCAAAAACCATATGGCATTAAAACAAAAAAATGATTTTATGATACTAAAATGTATAGTACCTACCTACCTACCTAACTACACCTGTTAAACTGCTTCTATACTATTGAGTCGAGTGGTACATATAATATTTATAAACTATAAATGCACCACAGAACGAAAATGATTTTTGATTGGGTTGTTACGATTTACGACTAGATTGAAATCAACAAATTACTTATTTCATCAATTTACTTAGACTTTTTTTTAAAACAACCTAATCAAGAAAATTACATTATAATATTATTATAATATCACATTTTCTTTATTTAACTGTTAATTTTTTTTTTTTATTTAATGTCATAAATAGTATAATATCAAAAGCAAATATTCAGAATAACTATGATGGAAATTAATTTAAAAAAATGTAAAATCACATAACAATAGTTAGATAGGTACCTGAGCAAGTTTTATAATATTTATTATACCTAATTAGTAATGGATGTATCCAATTTTTTGGTAAAAATGGTAACGCTAATGCAAATAATGGATATGTTCAATAATTTGATAGAATCCTTTAAAAGTTAAGAAAAATTCAGAGTACATTTGATAGTAGATACCAGCTATAGGCAAAGCTGGGAAAATATTATTGATTGACTTAGTTAATACACATTTTTTTTCAACTTTTTATTAATTAAAATTTAATTTTAGTTTAAAACACTTAAACATTAGCTTACTTTATTTTTTTTAGTTATTCAGTACTATATTGTAGCTATAACTATAGTTGTATATACATTATCTACTTAATTATATTAAATACTTCATTTTAGATTTTTGTCTTTAAATTAAAAAACAATTATCACTATTAAGTATTAATTATCTGAAATGTTGTTCGACATGTAAACGAAGTCGATTGAGATTTAAAAATTAAATTGGAAACAAAATAAATTAGATTGGAAATTTAATTTGTTGATTCGACCATATAATTAAAAACAATTATTTTTTATAAAAATAAAAATTTAATCAACTTTTTAGTTCAATAATGCCCACTCTTGCCTATATAGGAATATGAAATAGAAAATGTCTGTATTTCTTTTGTTTTAAAAATAAAGCCATCAGCTACACTACTGTACCGGACCTTTATGATTAACACATTATTATGAAATATAGGTGACAGAGTGAGAGTAATAATGGTGGAAAAAATAATTTTAGTCATATACAACGGTGATAAGAATCGATTGGTTGTCAAGCAATAATAATAACCTACTAGCCCTTTATAATGCGTGACAGAGTCGATAATAATTTATTAGTACGAGTATATTGCTGACTGAATTAATAGGTTGTTTCAAAACTACTTGGATATGTGCGTTCAAATAATATCGCTTTCGATTGTACGTTATATGCGACAAAACCGTATTGCCGATCGTATAACGTTATAACACTTTAAAATACATTATATATAGGTCCATTGAAATCTATTACCATTTGATATAATAATATGTACCTAACTTACCTACCTACGCTTCATTCGTATTATATAGGTAGGTACGCGTAGAACAGAGCTGCAGATGCACACATCGTTTCTGGCACGACAAATCTTATAGGTACTATGCGTTTATATCTTATTGTTAATATACCTAAGCGTATTATATATTATATTATTACCCATTCGGCTGAACTCGATCTCTATATTATCCATCGATCGTATATAATATCATAAACACCATGCCTCAGTGCAAACGGTTTTCGTTTCGCCTCCAACGCAGCCCATACGCCCACGTACAACAGTATTATTATAATATTAAAAATTATTATCGTACGATCGACCGTGTCGGAGGTAGGTGTACTGTCATACCGATGATTTTATGTGAGCGCTTATACACTTTTGCTGATTTTTTGTGGAGGCGGCAGCGATAGCGCCCTAACTTAGGATCGCCGAGGACGACTTCGCCCACGCCGTCACCTCCACCGCCCGTCGACAAAGCCGAGTCATTGCCACTCGCGCACAACTACAACAACAACACACTCACTTATAGTCACTTCGCGCGTAAGTTGTGACGGCCGATGTTGGTGTTATAGTAACGACGACGATATTATTATACACACACGCACACAAACACGCACACACTCATACAATATGCGAATATTTCATAAAAAATTGAATAATGACACACTCGCAAGAATCGATCATGTTTCCAACCCCGCCAAAACGACCTTATATCACATATTTTGTGACCATCACCCCCGCAGCCGACCAAGTCATCGATCGCGCGTGCCCGAGTGTGCTCTGATTTTTAATAGGTAAATGATAGTATACTATAATATTTATATACATAATAAATTAATAAAGTATATATTTTGGTAACGCAGACGTACCCTAAAATTACCAAATACGTCTTAGTATTGTCTAATATCATCACGTCCTTGTGTTTTATACTCGAAAATTCAAAATGCCTGTAGCTTTATAAAACTATATATCCTTCACGTCTTTACGTAACAATATGACATATGCTGTCAGAGGGGAAGAAACTGGGAAAACAAACCCATCACTGCTTATATATTTTTATTATTAAATTCTATTGAACTGTTTGTGGCCCTTAATCATTGTCAAAAATAACATTGAAAATATCATGAATAGGTGCATTATTAAATTTATGAAGGTGAAAAGACTAAAGGTTGTAACAATTGAAATTATTTTTCAAAAAAGTTGATACAAAATTATTTAAGAAAAAGTTCGAATGAAGATTGGTCTTATAACCTTACCAATTTGAAAATTTTTTTAAGTGATACATATTATAATTTATAGTTTATTAATATAACAATAATGTTAATCATATTTTTAATAGTGTTATTTGCGTTTAAACCAATATCATGATTTTTAATACACTTTTATTAGTTATAAGTTAGAATTTCATTTCTCTATTCTTGACTATGTTGGCGTGGATAAGTTAAAAAGTGTAGCTAGCTATTTAGCAACATAATCAAACAACTGGTATATGAGGCACCAACGCTTAGAATATTTCTGTACTCCCAAAATAAAGCGTACCTAGACCTTTGGTATTCAGCACCTATACAAAATTTTCAAAATAGGTACATTTTTAAATTTCTGCTAAATGTGCCAAACTATGCGAATTAATTAAAATTCTAAAATTTTCGCACATATTTTGAAATTTTAAAACAAAATATCTACACATCTACCATCGTTTTAGGTTAGATTATTTAAATCTGTAATTTGAAAACTACACCGGAAAGTTGTCTGGTTCCTGGACGGCTGGACACGCCTATATATGGCTATACGGAATAACCATACTATATTGTTATTAATGTTGATTAGTGATGTAGCACGCGGCGTTAAAGTAATAATAATAACAACCAACAAAACTGAATTAATAAATTATTATTATTAAAGGCGGCATCGACCGGCCGACAGTAGCGGTGGCATATAGTGTTTGTGTGCGGGCGAACGGGTGGGCTGATGTGCGTGTACCCCAAATAGTTGTAACTATATATTTACTAAATTTATGAGCGTATTATATAGTAATATACACGATATTATTAAAGTATTCCTACGTCTATATATACATAATCGCATTATAAATACTAAAATACATATCATTAAGTGTAATGTGTAATGGCTTTAGTGGCTTTATAATAGGTACTATGCACATGATATAATTTAAATAATATTAATTACGTACGCTACTCATGCATGACTTATTGTTTCTACCTAACAAGCGTATGGCACATCAAATTTTTGTTAATCAGAATCGATGATGTATTGTTAGTTGTGATATTAGAGGGAATCAACATATTATTAAATGTATAGGTAAAAATATAACGTGAAGTTGAGCGTTAGTTGTTTTTCAAAAATTTAATTTTTAAACAAGATGTATGAGTATGTAAAATCTTAGAAAGTAAAAATGCTTGTATGTAGCTTAAAAATTAAAATATTGAAAAAACTGACACTTATGCATAGATAATGTTTGTGCCTTCAAATTTGATAATAGGTCAATTTTCTCAGTTTTATTAAAACTAATATCACACAATCGACTCTGATTTTCGAGGATTTTATATACAATATATTATGACATAAAGTTTGTAAGGTGGATACAAATAAATACACAAGCATAAGTGGTAGATGACTTCCTCTTAAGGCTCAGTTAAAGGTATGTTAAACATATTGGATTGTCATGGAACAATATCAATAATGAAATAATAATAATAATAATAAAATTAATAATGGACAAAAGTCAGTGGGTATATGTATTTTAAAAACGCTTATAAATACAAACAACAGAAACATTTAAATTCAATTGACTACATAATCGACATTTATTATTTTAATTATTTTTTTCACAGTATTAATCTTATACAATCATTTATATAGTTATACCATCCAAAAGACACTAATACTATATTTGATCATAAAATCATGATTTAAGAAGAAAAATCTAACTCTTATAATAAATTTCGATTAAAACATCAAATTTATATATACGGTATATTAGTTTATATTATAGTTAATCAGAATATTATTTTTGTGAGTTCAGAAGTATATTTCAATTCTTATTTTAATTGAATTCACTGTCATTAGTTTCAATGAAATGATTATATATATTTAATATATATTTCCTTCAAAATTCCTTTAAAATACTCCAAAAACTAGAATCTCTACTCGTGATTACAGTATACAGCGACCAGTGAGAAGTCATTTTCAACCTTAAAAAGACTTAAGAAATCTAAAATATTCAAATGGAGAAAACAGTTTTCAATTATTTTATCATATTGTTTAACACTAAACTTAAATACATTTCACTTTTTTTGTCATATGTATCTAAAAATTATTTTACAAAGGTGGTGACCCAGTAATCAATATTAATTATGTTATTCTTATAAGTAGATACTACGTACCTACTTCTAAAATAACTATTAATTTATAATTTATTATGATGAAATAATAGTTGAATAGCAAATAACAATCTAGTATGTGGGCTAAGTATTTGTTTTTATTAATTAATGTTTTATTATTTCCATATAAAAAATGCAATATGAAGTGTTGTTTACTCAAAAATCAGAATATAATAAGCGTACTGAGTGTAAAATTCTAGTCATCAAGCCCGGATTAAGACATTTTGAGGCTCAGGGGCCAAAATTTTAAATGAGGCCCTAGTACGAAAAAAATTGTATATATTATTATATACCTGCCTATTATAATAAATATTTATAAGTACATAGTAATAAATAATGAATAATTCCATAATGTATCACTTTATTAATAATTTATAATTTACAAGTTTTTTTTCTTGCTTTTGTTTCACAAAATTCTTTAATAACTGTTTCATTATTTATATTTTTAAGAATGTCGTTTTCAGATGCCAATATCATAAGCGCAGTCAAATTTTCTTGATTTAATGTTGACCTGTATTTATTCTTGACTCTATTTAGTTTTGAAAAAGCTCTTTCGGCTGAACAGTTAGAACTGGGTATGGTCAAATAAATTTTAAGTGCAATATATAAATTGGGAAAGACATCAATTTATTTATTTTCATTAAACCATTTCCAAAGATCAATCATACTAAAATGTTCATAGTCTTCAATTGATGGTCTGCATAAAGAAAAATACTCTTGAAACTGTTTGATTTCATTTTTTATGTAAATATCTACATCATCCTTGTAGGTCAAAATAAGGTTATCAATACTTTTTTCAATATCATTTTCTTCATTAATTGTGTCTACAATTGGAACACACAACTTTGTAACAAATAAAAAATTGTCTGAAACAAACTTGTAAGCTTCAATTCGTTTGTCTAATTCAGAACAAAATGTATCAATGATTATGTTGTGGGTTTCAATTCTAAACTTAACACCACCTTGTAACATAGAATTATTTAAACGATGGAAATCTATATTTTTTTCTGATGTTCTTCTTTCTTCATCAATTCATCATGGTAAAGACGATTAATTTCTGGACCAAGTTCAATAACTTTAATTTCATAATCCACACTACTATTTCTTAAATTTGAAATGTAATTTTTCAACGATTTTAGTAAATTCAACGCGTTCAATGGGTCACGCAAGAACTGTCTTGCAGGTATATAGATGTCTTATTAGACCTATAACCTATAAAATTTAATCTATTCTGTGGTAGTACCTAAATTGTGTATATTAATCTTATGAATTATTACAAGAATTAAGAGGTTTATGTTATTTGACATAATTGAAAATAATGTCGTCAGCAGATTTATTATCGATTTTTTTTTAGGTGATTTATGCAATAAATATATAGCCTATATAATGACAATAGAAAAAGAAAAATCTGAGGACCCTAAATAAATTCCAACTACGAGGCCCGGGGGCCATGGCCCCCTCTGCCCCCCTTAATCCGGGCTTGCTAGTCATTGAAGTACTTCTATTACTCCGACGATATTTTTCATTCGATCATAGTGATGGCGAAAGGTAGAGCTGGTAAATGACAAAATAATATTAACCAAGTTACTACAGTTGACCATTATGTACCATATTAGGTACATTCTGACTTTATGGTTGTTAAATGTGCAACGTTAGTGAGTGTTTAATGACATAGGACGTGGCGCTCACAAAAAAAAAATAGAAATTTTTATAAAATTTTTAAATAATTGATAAATACATAGGTTTTAATTATGGCTCATAAATATTTAATATTGAGCTATAAAATATAATATGTTCCGAATCATTAGAATGAATAAAATTATAGCAATAACACTTTAAGCTTATTTTAATAATTAAAACTTATCGGTATATCATATAGTAATAATTTTAGTATCTTAACGATATAGTATTAAAAAACCTAAAGGCCTATGGTATTTTTTTTAAATACTGAATCAGGTGACGAAATAATTATGAAAAATAAGTTAATTTAATTTCAACGTATGTTTTCTGTTATGAATTTGTACGAAAATCAAAGTAATTTATTGAGTATACATAATGGTTAACTGGTAAGCAGTACTGCAGTAGTAATCAACAAGATAAAAAATAAACACCATTGAAGAAAGTCTTATGGAAAATATCATTAATCATTTTGGGAAAGTACGTCGGATAATAAATAATAATAATGCAACGTTACATCTAAATATCAGATGCATTACTTTCTAAAATATGCAACGTAAAACATCATCGTTTGGCCAAAAACTGTGATTGTACGTGTATTGTTTTCTACAAATGGTTAAAGAGGCAAAATTAATCGTGTATAATATTATTACACCAAGACAAAGATTAAAATTATAGATACATTTTCTGTATTGAATTACTAACTCATGTGGAGGACCAAAAACCGTGGATAAAACGAAGTAATAATAAATTATCACATTGTGGTTTTATTAAATGCAAAATAATATAATTTTATCACGATAATTATAATATAATTTATGGTATATTATCCTATATTACTTATTCTATTCTATAGAATATATTCGGTTAAGCATCCTCTTAATTGCTTGTACTATACTTGAGAACTGAGAGGACGCCGAACTCTCATGATGTGTTATCTCTGTCTTTGCACAAACATAAGTATAATAGTACATATTATATAGTACCTACATGGCAAATAGTTCAGTGGAACCAATTGGCAATTTTGCGTTGATATCTTTAATTTCAGGGTTATTATATCTATTACGATAGATGAATATCTATTTTAAAACTTAGATGTAAGAAACTAAGAACATTATCTGTGTTGATAATTTTTTAGATTGTGATATTTTACATAATATATTCATAGACCATAACTCGGTTAGTAATTAAAATTACGTAAAATACCTACAATTAGATATACATAGAGAGTAGAGACATACAGATAATGTTCTTAACTTTGATAAAATATTGGTGGATAAATAGTAAATAAACTATAATATTAGAGCTTACATCACAAACATTATTATGAAAGCGCGATGTTGATTTTTGACACAAATTTGGATTGTAGTATATGAAGATTTGAGATAACATAATAATAATGTGTGAGTTTAGTGTACTCTTAATAATATTTTAGACATGACATGAACGACATAATCCATATTATAATGATTGTAATTATTATACCTAGCCAAAAGATGGCAATGACAGGGCTAATTAATCGGTTAATTTTCTAATTAACTAAAGAATTTATCTAATTTAAATTACTGTTGAAATAACTTGGTTTTTTTAGTTAATTTAAAAATAGTCCATAAAGTTAATATTAAAAAAGTTCATGGCGTTTTTGGTTTTAATATGGTTTCAAACTGTAAATAATCTAATACTACCTACAATAATTTTAGTATAATGCTATTATAGTAGTGGTGTATTTAGAATTGTGCTGCCCTGGGTAAACATTTTTTTTTAATCCCCCTTCCACCACCTGTCTTTTCATAGAGGCAACTTTCCTCACTCATAAAATAACTTACAACACATGTGTACAATTTGGAGTCCCCAAAAAGTGGCCACCAGGGGTAATTCTCCACCATATTTTCCCCCTTAAATATGCTATTTCTTTAATACATAATTTTCATTTCTTGGTAAAATAGTATTTATGTATAGCAGCGGTCCCCAGTACGTGTCCCTTTACTAAAGTTAATGCAGCTCGCACTAAAATCAAATTGTATATTATAAAAGAAAATTTAAAAAAAAAAAATATTTGTGTCGTTCAAGAACTTTTCCTACAATACGCTTTCTTAACAAAATATCTTGTCTCATTTTTTATTATTATTTTTTTTATGCTATTCTTCACTAAATTCAGTGAACAGTTGTAAGTTGTTATATTGTTAATAATTATTATCAAACATGTAAGCATGAAGTACCATTATTGAATAGTTTTTCCAACCGAGCCTTCCTATGTATCTATTGTGCTTATTATAAAAATATTTCATACAGATTGCACAAATTAACATAAAAATGACAAAAATTTAAGCGAACCACTATACTGATTTTCAAAAATTATATTTGGCCCTTTCTAAAATTTTAGTGAGGACCACTGGTGTGTAGACATAACCACATGGGTAGGTAAAAAATACACTTTGACGTGAATCATGTAAATGTAATAGGTACTAATTAAAAAACTAGATAAAATTGTTCTCATCCGAGTTGGATGTGACTTTAAACTTACCAGGCGAGCTAAACTTATTGCTTGTGAACAGTTAACGATGATTTTGCTATATTAACTCGAGTTAATTATTTTTTCACTAATCACAATTAATCCTTGATCATATTATATAATTATTACATTCGCAGGTAGAAAATCTGTTAAACTGTAATATTATTATAATATAGCTGGTCGGTGGTTCCTCGCAGTGCGGCGGCGGTAGGCTTGAGTGCCTATATCGAGATGTTCGAAGTCCGCGGAACGCGACGACGATGACGACAGTGATCGTACTGTTATCGTTACCCGCCGCCGGCAACACGTGTGCGTGAATCACGACTACTGCAGTAGGTAAATCGTATATTATTATCGCGTGTACAACTTGCACCGTCGAGTGCAGTTCGAACACTGACTCGGCACGGACGGACACGCAAAAGAGGTGGTCGAAGTCGTCGGCACGTGGGCCGCCGCGGTGGACAGCGATGTCGTTATAGTGTAATAATATTGTTGTTTGCTAAAATAACGGCGTTGATAACCGCCGCGCCGTCGACGACCTAATATGTACAAAACGACGGCAAGGTCGGCGCGGCTCTGCCTCTTCACCGCCACCCAACCTTCCACTCTTCCACCAACGCCCCGTTGGTCGTCCTTTGTCGGGTGTTCGGCGAGTGCGTGCGCGCGCGCTTTATCGCGGCGCGTGGCCGTTGCGCGACTTTCGCCGTCGAGGCGCCTCCTCCGCGCGCGCCGTCGTTTTGCACGGGGCGCGAGTGGCCGCCGTCGCCTAGTAAACGGCTCGGCATACGCGCGCTCTCGGTAGTCGACGTCCAAGAGTGTTGAATGTTGATGACTCATTCTACTGCACGCCGCGCACTGGCGGTCATCCGTCGTGCGCGCTCGCTCGATGACCGCCCATAAATGGGCATCAAGCGAACGCGCGGGTGCTGCACGCCGTAAATTGCCCACAATATATTTAATGTGAGCGTGACTATATCGTTGTCATTGTTGTTATTGTTATTATAAAATGCCGTGGTCCGGATGTCTATGTCTATTAATTTTTTTTATGTATTTTTCCTTTCCTGAAGTAATAAACGTCTTGCGGGTAAAACAATAATATCAAGTAACCGAAATTATATTATTATGTATACTAATATTGTCCTAAATATATTTAGTAAAAACGACAACGTACCTATAAGTTACAACAATAAGTACAAAAACGTTTGCAGTATAATACAGAGTATATAAATTTAAAAAAGTATATCAAATTAACACTAATAAAAACGATGATATCTTTTTTTATTACAAATATTTTATTTTTTGATTACTAATATTTTTCAGTGATCGCATTTTTAATTTATTGTTAATTGGCATAATAATTCTCGTCTTGTAAAAGAGGAAAGAGTTAATCAATTTTTTTAGAGTAAATAAAATGTGCAAATTATATGCTCAAATATACGTATACATCAATATACGATTTTCAAAATAATATTTGGTCTATGAACTCAGTTTGACTCGAACCGACCACATTTCAAATCATCCTCATAACCGTACATAATCCAATCGATATGAATACGCAAAATATACTGAAATGCAGCATATGATTCCGGACTCCGCGATCTTTATAATAATATCGGAATACAAATCATAGTAGCTTATATTAATTTTGCATTTTACTGACATTTTTTCCCTAATTCAAACAGGTAGATTTAAACAATTTTTCGCTTAAATCGAGAGATAATCAGGAAGTTTTAGTTTTTACACTTACAATCTATTGATTAATAATCCATAAATCTCAATATGTCAATTCTGCCCCACTAGGTACCAATTTAATCACTTTATGCCTTCTTTTCGAATGACAAATACGTAAGACAATGACGTTTAAAGATGATTCGTTTGATAATAATGATTAATGAATAGGTAATGATGCGTTTTCAACGAGATTTGAAACGGATATAGAAATTTATAGACGATTTGCATATACACTTTTAGATTCTGATAGCTCTGATGAATGAACCCATTTTCTTTTTATAATGTTTAGGTATGTATGTGTGTCAATTGTCAAGACTTTTAAATGTTTATAACAGAAAAATTACTCAATCTTCAATGTTAAGAAGGGTTTCCGATATAAAATTAGATCTCTAGTGTGTAGTTTGAAATATCAATTTAAACTCAACAGTTAAAATTCAGAAAACTTTTCTAAATAATTACAAAAAGTTTTAGGAACAAAAATGATTGTTTTCTGTTGCAGTAATTTAAAAAGCAATTTCTGCTGAAACTTGAAAATTTTATGACATAATGAATTCAAATATTTAGTTAATTTTTTATGTATTAAAATGTATACTTAATTATTTAAGTAGTTAAATAGTATATTAATTAAATAAACGACTTTTAGTGTATAATGTGTGCATAGGTAATTTTCATCAAACGTATTGAGATACGAGTAACTATTATACATATTATTTATTTGTAAGCGAAATTTATATTTATTGCATATTATATTCTATAATTTATAGAACGTTAAAATATGTAGGTCAATTTATTTAACACTCAAGCTGTAGTAGCCAGCAGGTATATAGGTAATATACCTACACATAACTACAATCTATACATAATACTCGTTTATGCACAAACGGATGAATATGTGTATGTAAACATGAAGATTTAATGATTTGTGTTTTATTTAATTCATTATGCATTTATAATCAATAATCAATCACTAATCTGTTAATAAGTCTCTAATTGTCAATATATATGTTGATTATTATGAACAAGTCAAATGAGTGATTGTAAAGTAGGTACTTATAAAAGAACAATGGACTTTCGGTTATTTATCTAAATGCTTAATGGGGTAACAAAGTGGCTAGAAACGATGAAAAACAACATTTAACTTCATGTTTAAACAGATAATATACTAAATTAAAATCTTAAAACGTATAACATATAATATATAGACATAAACGCTATTTACGCTTTTTTTTAAATTGTTTTTTGTATCTCATTACTACTTTAAAATTTTAAACTAATAAACTTTCATCACACCATTCCAAACAAGGATAAACCCACGTTGCACAAACAATTTAACAATATTTTTTTCATTAATATTTAAATGATAGATTTAAAGTATTTTATCAAAAGTAAAGTTTTTTGAAAATTAGTTTTAAATATATTATAATAGTGTATAATAATTATAAATAATATATTATAAAATTAGATATTTTGTCCACGAGCATCGAGTATACATAGATAAACATAAATAAACATTTGATAATGTAAACAGGCCCTAGTGCCTAAATATGATTTCAGATTAGTATGAATCCATCTCGTAGCTATCTGGTTCATATATTTTTTTTAAATGTCATCATGTAGTGTTCATAAACTTCTTATATTTGTATATATTTTTATGTTAGTCGCAAGGGTAAGGGTAAGTATAGATAGATAAGATGTACATTTGATTTTAGAGATAACACATAATAAAATTTGATGGTTAATTTTCAGTACATATTTTAAAGTATTGCTTGATTATTTTTATTGTATTATACTAGCATGAATACTTAAAAAAATGTTATGTGATAAAACCCAAATAAATAATTCCACTTTGGACTTGAAATTTGTAATATTAAAATTATTATACCAGTTGTCTGGTATAATTTCATACTATAAATATAATTATAATCTAACAGAGTGTAATTTTTGTAGAATCTATAATATATAATCAATAGATTATTACTGTAAAGTCAAAAAATAAAAGATTTTAACAGCAATAATTTCTAACTTTCTAAGACGTAGTATCATATAATTGCAAATACTTTTAAATGTATATTTAAAGTTTAAATATTGTATTTTATACTAAGCCAAAGTAAAATCGATATGTTGAGGTTTTATTTGATAGGTATAATATCTAATTAGGTAACTTATGCAATAGATTATATAAATTTATATAAAAATGGAAGTATAGAAAATTATAAAGAAAGAATAGTAGATTAGTAGAGCAAGTACTTGAATAAAGTCAAGCTTCTAATTAGATAAAAAATTAAAGAAGTTGGGTAGTATTTGGTAAGGGTCTTAAAATAAAAATATTCAAATAGATGGCTCTTTAGTTTCTACAAAGGTATAAATACTACATAATAGAATATAAAACAATAAATATAAACACTCAAAGAAAAGTATGTATTTAACTATTCCTGTAGGTAATCCTATCTAAATTTAAAAAATGAATAAATATTTATTGATCTATTTACCACTTTGATGTAAATAATTTACTATTGCTTAATGCTTAAATTATTTAATTTTTAGCGTTATATTTTTATCATGCTGTAAACTATTTTAGTAATAATAAAAAAAAAAACAAAAAATACATCATTTTAGAAGACATCATACTACGATACTAATATATTTAAGATTTAAAAAATATCCCTCATACCTCAACAAAAATGCCTAAATTAAGCCCCTCAATAATCGTGTATTTTTGCAATCGCTAATAATTTATTATGCTTTCATGATAAAATGATAACATAAAGATATCATAATTATTCCCTTAAAATCTCAGGTATAGGCAAACAAACATTCAGAACAGTATATTAAACAATAAAATAAGTATAAAAATTAACTATAACTAAATATTATTGTTTATTAGGGATAGGTACTGCAATTGTAATTATTAATAATAGTAGCAGCACTCAGTAATAGTTCATTAAACAATAGTCAATACTCAATACTTAACCACTACACTTCAGGTTAATATTTGAGCAAATATTTTAATTTCAAAAAAAAAATATAGTATTAATTATTTTCATATTAGATATATAATATAATATATATATTAAGATATATGGTTAAATTAATGACATCAAGTTTGAACTTAATGTAATAACTAATAACCTTTAGACATATTAATATATTTTTCCCCTTTTGTTTTCCCAAAATCACAAGAAATAAAAAAAATTGAGCATAGATACTATGAAATGGAGAATAAAAACTTTTATGTTATGCTATACATTGTTACGAATATACAATATTTTAAGATGCTTTTTGAAGAATTTTCTGCTTACTAATTTGTTTTTGCTACACACATGTAATAAAAATGTGTTCAAATATACTTTGAAATCGCTATCAAAATTGGAAAATAGACCATTTTCTAAGAATGGAACTTTGTTCAAACACTATTAGAAATGGATATCAACATTTTTCTATATAATTTTTAAAATATGCTTCCCTCGGTTTTTCGGTCTCAGAGTTCCAAAATGGTACAACGCATGATGTTAGGATGTTTTCTATTTTCAATGATTATGGAAAAATTTTGAGGTTGTTCATATTTCTGTATGCAGACATTTTCTAAATTTAGCACAAAGATCATACTTAATATACAATTTAACCATTACAGATACGACAAAATAAAATTCTCGTATATATTAATGAGTAACAACTATTAAAAATAATAAAAACCATAGGAACAGCATTGCCTATTAAGTCGGTGCACAACAATTCCATTATATAGATAGTCTAAACAATATAGTTCATAATTAGTTTTATTACAAATATATACTCATATGTAATTAAAAATTAAAAATATAGTGTATGATACAAAATACATTGAAATAATAAGACTATAAGAGAGTTAATGTATTGTTGAGTCCAAACATAAAATAAGTATAAATAGATAATATATATATGCATACATTATTGAGACTATTATATTAAGTACATGTTATATCTATTATTTTGATTTCGTTTATAATACATTATAAATTAGATTAATACGTTTTTCATTTTAGAAACCATTAATGATAATCATATGAAAGGAAGAGCAAAACATAGAAGTTTCATAAAATAAATAAAAATTATTAATTTTTTTTCATCGTTAATTGTTGTTGAAACAAGAATATTTATGTTTTAACGAATAATACAAGAAGTAATAGATACCTATATTTTGTAATTTATGACGATTTTAAAATTAAATACATCTCATCAATATTTAAAAATGCTACGCTTTACAACATGGACTTTACCCTTCCGGTTTTAAAATTGCTTATCATTATTCAAGTATCGGAATATCTATATAATATTTATATCATTTAGGATATACCTACATGTAATTAGTCACGCTAACCAATATTGTTCAAATCGTATTTTTTACACATAATTTTATGACTTTCTTCCGGACCACAAGATTTCGGTTGACTATCGATTGTTCATGTTACCTAAGACCTAACACATAACTCTTATCGTTTCCTTATATTAAATTTCTACTACAAATTATATATTCACAAATAATTTTAATAAGTATTAAGTACACAAAAAGTTATGATAATCCATATAATTCTATTCTTACATCACAAATTAATAGTTTTATTTCATTCTTTAAAAAAAAAAGTTTTGAGTAGGTGTTAATTAAATGTTTAAAAATTAAAATGTATCTTTATCCTTGAATTTATTAAATATTATAATAGTTCCATTATAATTTAGTAAGGCATTGAATATGTTCGTCTTCGCGGTGAGACGTCAGTCACGACTCACGAGTATTTGATAAATTGGATGAGACTTTCAAATTGAAATACAATTGTGAAAATTCTCAGTAATCGTCTTACATGTAGGTACACGTTAAGTAATTACAATTTACAGTTATAAATAATATTAAAGTTTATTATTTTAATTCTTATAAACTTAAAAATTTTTTTGTTTTTCTTATATACCATACACCATAATATGAATTCTACTAAGAAATTATTAATTGTGTGCAATAAAAATTGACACTTAATATAATAACATAATATGTTACAGAATGTCATTACTACATGTCTACATCACGTGTTTTTTCTATATTAGTATTACACAAGTGCAAATTATATACTAACCAAGTCAAATAAAGGTAACTTTGAGCTAAATAATAGTAATTTATTCATTATCCATACATTATAGGAACATTACGACCTACTATACGGGTATAGTCTATATACTCTATACCCGCCAAGGGCCTATTGCAGCTCTGGCCATTGGTCTGACAGTACATGTCATAACATAATATTAAGGTATTTTTTACACAATATACATATTAACTTAAAGCTATAAAAATTTAAATTTAATTATACAAATTAAACTTTTTTTTAAAATATAAATACATTTTCAATTGCAGTAGGATCCGGGCTGAGAATTTCGTGCAGGTGTATAGAACAGAGGGTATATCTTCTCGATATGTTTGACGATTTCTGCATTCAGTTAGTATGTGCTTAATGGTTAGTTGGACACTACAGGTAGAGCATTTGGGAGGGTCATCTCTTGTCGTTAGATGGCGATATTTTAGTGAGGTATAGCCTATTCTGAGACGATTTACAATCGTTTCTTGTGTTCTAGAGAAATCTGACAGTGGAGGCCATGGGAGTATCGGCATTTTAATGTCATTAAGTTTATTGGTTTGTTTTGACAATATAGATGCTAATCTTTTGGTAGTGTGATTTTTTTTTGATTTTTTATGAATTTTTTGCGTCAGAAACCTAGAATAGTGATGGATTTAGGTAAGCTGCAGTGTGCGAGTTTTGCGACCTCATCGTCTTTTTCGTTACCTGCTATATTGCTGTAGCTGGGAATGCACATAAAGGATATATATGTTTACCAGCAGACCGTGCAATATGACAGGAGTTTTGAATATTCTTTGCTATATCGGACGAATTTACTAAGTATTTCAGACTTTTTTTTACATTTAGTGAATCACTTATAGTATAATGCAACGTTCATAGTCTATGGATTGAATGAACTATTTAACTGCTTCTAATAATTATATTAAAGCTATTAAGCTAAGGCTTCAGCTGAGTAATTTGAACATTTATTTAAATTACAGTATCTCTGCATGACTGCATATGATAGCTGCTCCTACTTTTTGATTTACTATATTATAGATGATACTATAAAGTGAATTATATAATATTGGCAAACTTGAAGATAAACATTATCTATGTTCTCTTCACTGTATTTTAAATTTTAAGTGATTATTGTGACTTGATGAGAAAATATTTTAGATTTTTTGCAAAGCAATGATTTTATTGATTTTACAATGATGTGCGGGGTTTTTTTTTTAGGTACGTTCATGATTTATAGGATGAAAAATGAATTGATATTCAACTTTTGACAAAGTCGGTTTTGTTATATTGTTATAATTGAAAAACAAAAAACGAATATAGATTCTTGAAAATCTAATATTAAAAATATACATCCGTGATTTTATTTTATTTTTTCTACATTTTTTAAATTAATTTTTTTTTTTACAAGAGAATTATATATAATCTATACACAAAGTTAAAATAAGAATATGTTTTACAATATAATTTAAGAAAGACATGAATAGGATGAGAAAACATTTGAATTTAAAACATATTATTTCATCAAAATCACAAAAATTCGAAAAATATTTATAGCTAAAAATGTATAAAACGTTTTCCAATTAATTAATCGAATATATTGATTAAAATATGATTAATAATTAGTAATTACACTATAATATATCATAGCATAATATTTTGAAAAAAATAAGTGTAACGTGTTGATACTTAATAGTTAATACCAAATTGGCAATTGTTCATCTTTAAAATTTATTTTACGAGATATGTGATATGAAAATTCAATAACATATATGTGTTCACCTTTTCACAAAGGTTATATTTTATAATTTGTATTAAATTATTGAGGGTATATTTAGTTTGTGTATAAAATGTATTTGATAGGTATGTGATATTATGTCATTTCAAATTTCAAGTAAAGTTATATGCATATTATTGATTTAGAAAGTTATTATTTTTTTTTTAATCTGTAGTTAAAAAGTATTTTAAAAATGTCTTAAAGGTATTATACCTATCAATTAATTGAAAGTTGAAATATACTTATTTAGACAAACATTTTTAAGTATCTAATGTTATTCTATGAGTAGAATGGTGTGATAGATTAAATACCGTCATAGAAATCAAAAAGTACATATTCTTGGGTAAGTTTCTTCTTCTACTTCTATAGGTATTTTAACTTTCACTTTTTGCAGTTTTAAATCTTATTTATTAGTTACTTTCTGTTTATAATTTGGGGGATGGACATTGAACGGAAATTACTTAGGATAAACGGTGGCTGAATCTGAATACTGAAGCATCTTCACAATTTTAGTGTTTCCAACAGTCGAAATGTGTTATTTAGTTTTGTTTTAATTAATTACGCACATACCTCATGAATAATGCATATTATCAAATATTATCTATACATAAGAGTAAAATAATTTGCATAATATTCTACTTAATCTGTATTAGTTGAACGTTTTATGATGGTTTGACATGATTACATGAATCCAGATCCTTATGACCACGCTTAAAAACTGAACAAATCGTCGTGACCATATTATATAATACATATATAGGTATGCAAAGATGTTGACCAAATTGAAAACAATATAGTTTCTATAATATCACAATCAGCTCAATACGTGGTTTAAGTTTTACCAATGTAACATGCAAACTGCAAAGATACTTTCCCTAAATATACCACATAAATGTTTTTGTTTTATTATTTTTATCTGCTTAACACGTAGTTATATTACGTAAAATTTTGAAATTTGAAAGCACTAAAGCAGTAAACTCGATTACGTTTATTCTACAGATACGATATATATATATACTTTATGTCTTTATATATATACTCAATAAGAATAAGTGTAGCGATTCTATCTAGTTGTGTTAAATTTAAACATTTTTGACAAAATAAAAATAATATTTTTCACGAATAATTATAACTATAAATACGAGTATTGATATATCAAGGTTAATATCCTAAGAATATTATATATTTTTTTTTTTAAAGTCATGTAATATGTATGTATGTTTGTAGTGGTAATGAATGACCCTGTCAATGAAATTGAATTCATTTATGATCAATAAAAAAACAATAATAGTGATATGTGCATATATTATAATTAATAGTCATCCAGACTTTTGGAAAATTGAAGGTGTGGGTATTAGGAGTTGTCATAATAATAAATTATAAATATTGCAGTTGTTTCTATACACAAAACTATGTATGATTAATAAATTCATGTATAATATAATTTCGAATTATTTAATTGTAAGTATAGGTATATATATATATATTTATAATTACATTTTTTTGATTGATCAACATCGCCTCAAATTTCGTGTTCCGTATGCATTCCACTGCAAAATCAATTTAATGGGTTACCTACCCAGTGTCGGCCTGGCCATGGCCGCTAGGTCGCGAACGCATCCGGGGCCCCCGGCCGTATTTGTGTCGAGGGGCCCCGATATTTCTAAAAATATAATATTTCACTACTTATAAGCATTTTTTATCATTTTTATTTATTAATATGTTTGGGGGCCCTTCTGAAGAAATGCATCCGGAGCCCTTTAAGTACCAGGCCGACACTGTACCTACCCATATTTTATAACAAAGCCTATTGTCACTTTGTAGTTGGTACGCCTACGCGGGTAGCACGCTCGTCGCTCACACACCTATACGTGCAATTATAGGTGCTATATAATTGAGTATGTGTGTGTACCTAAACAAGTTAAATTATATCAAAAATACACATTGCGTTACGTATATTATTTTAATATATTGTTGGTAAAAACCAAAAAAGTGAAAACGAACACCAACGGTTGAATACACACAGTTCATCCTATAGGTGTATTATTATCATATTATATATTGTTTACACGGATTCTGGGCATTCTCACGGATACACCACATACACGCGTGAATAAATTCCATGGAATCGCACTCGTTCGGTAGAAATACGACGGCGGCGGTGGTGATGGACGAGATATTTTTTTCTTCAAATATTATACATTATAATAAATGGGTACAGTGTATAATAATATTATATAGTGTAACGACGAGGAAGCGGTGGCCCGGCGGAAATGTGCGCGCGTGAGAAAAAATAATTCTTGGTATAGAATGGATAGGTACAACGTAGTTTGTTGTGTATATTATACTATACTATACGCCTAGCGAAAAAGTGAAATCGCGAACCGCCACAGCTGCTCGGACATCCGACAGACCGCGGTGGTCGAGCGGCTGCAGCGGCGAACGATATCGCGACTTGTCGTCGGTCGTTACAATATAATAATCATAAGAATATTATTACTATATGGAGGTGACTACTAACCGGTAATTGCAGTGTTTGAATACGACGCCACCGTAGATTAGTAGGCAATGTAGGCATTGTAATAATAATAATAATATCGTTTTGTGTTGTATCTAGGTATGGTAATAATAAACAAATTATCTTACGCGACTCGAAGCGTGCATCGTCGGTCGTGCCACCTATATAACAGTAATAGTAATAATATGATAATAGTGCATTGTCTGCAATGGCAAAGGAGTTGGCGTTAAAGTTCCCTCCCACCTTCCCCGTAGACACGACAGCACGCAAATGCAGGACGCGACTGCAATATAGTGCCTACCTAATTTATATTATGATATTAGATACCTACATAAACAGTACCGCATGCACGAATAACGATTAGTGGTAACAATATAATAAACCATGGCATGATAATAGTGTGGTAGGCAGGTAGTTTAATAATTTGATTAGTGCTGTATACGTTAATAACAGATGTTGTTATTTCGTTAGAGACTGTTTTAATACCAATATATTACTAGTATAGATATGCTACTTTTTACGGCCCTACGGCGCTGCTGTGTTATCATTGCGATGGGAGAGTGACAATCAATACAGAATGATGTCATATTTTATATTCGTAGCAGTACTTTTCAATTTTTTTTTTTTAAATGGAACAATTTATGAGAAAATAGGATTTCGAATCTGGCCTCTAATAGTTGGTCGTTCGTAGTTAAAAATAATCAATCAACAGACGTACACACGTGATATACCGGCAACACGAATAATATAATATCCAAGTAAGTAGTAGGTACTTACTCGACAAATTAGCTAGAAGTTGAATTTCAAATGTCGAAATATAGTTTATTAACTCATAGACATTCTGTATACATACAAGATGATATTATCGGACATGATAGCGGAAACACATATTTTTTTACAATCGAGTGAAAACCAGAATAATATATGAGATGTCTTTATTGGTCATCGATTATCGTGTTGATTGAAAGCTGTTAATTACAAAACATGAACTGTAATGGTAATATTAAAAAACAATCAGCAAAGTAAAAGCAAGACAGAATACATAGAGCCTGCAGTGTTGAACACTTGTTATTTTGCCTGGACGCGCTTTGACGCAGGATACTATATATATAATATGTGTTTGTGCGATATTAAATCTGAAAGCAACGACAAGTTAAATCCCATTCACTAGTAATAACTTTTCCTTTATTTTTCATTATTTTTATCACGATCTATGAGTAGTTTTAATTTTTAGGTTCATCCTGTTTATCATTCAACATAAATAAACAAATAAATTATAATATCATAATATTCGAAAGACGATTGGTGCTCGTCGTAAGACGTGGCTTCTACGTTTATTAGTCCATAACTAATAATGTTGCATATTTAATTAATGCCTTCGTTTCTTCCACCATAGTTTTCCATACGTTTATAAATTACAGATAGACAGTGAAAGACATTCATACAAAATAAATATATACGATATAGTATATACCTTAGTATATACGCTATTTTTATGAGTGAAATTTATTTAGGGCCATATTTAATATGTATTTAAAAAAATTTGCGATAAGTCGCAATAAAATTGACGAACTCCAAAACAGTCTTAATTCACATTCAATGATTTTTGTTTTTCGATTCTGAAAGGAGAGGGAATGTACGGTTTGATTTACAATAGTGTGTGACTATAATAGTAGTTAACAACTAGCAAATACGTATGAAATTCTAGGTAGTTAAGTACCTACTTTTCTTAATCGTCGGGAAAAACTACTAAAAAAAGGAGCGAAAATGGGAATATTTAGTTAACGCAAAACCATGACATAGTTTTGAAGAAAAATATTTATATAGCAATTCAAAAATAAATCATCTTGCATCAATAGAAGTGGCAAAAAGAGGTCGAGGTTATGACGTGTGTTTCACATTCGTATAATAATATAAGAACTAAGAATTGGATTTAATTTAAAACTATTTTAAAAATATTCCACCCTCCCCCCCCCCCCCCCAAAAAAAAAAAAAAATCAAGTTAAATAGTTACAACAAAATATTAACCATAATAAATACCTATAATCTATTTTAGATGTTACATTAATTATAAAAACTTTCAACAAATTATTAATCTTGGAAATAACTAGGTAACTGTAATACAAAGCGAAGTATACAAAGTTATTCAAATTATAGATGCTTAATTATAATTTATAAGTTATAGTTAAAATATCAATGAAGATATGCTTTTACTTTTGTTTCGATAAAAACTGTAATTTTATGTCTTAAAAGATTAAAGTTCAAATTGTAATGCTTTTTAATGCTTTTTGTAACGTTGAGCTCCGCTAGTGTTTACGGAGCAGTGCCCTCGTCGCGGCGCTACGCTGTAATACATACTTATCACTTTATCTATTACGTACTTTACGACTTGAATAGCCACAGAAAAAATAAACAAATAATAATCTTATTTTATTTATAAATATTTCATAATTAAAAATAATTTTCATTGCGTAATAAAAATAGTTATATATTTTTCGAATCACCCTGTATTCTGAGGAACACGGTATATACAGCGTAAAATAATTTGTATGAATATGTTAGTGTTGGGAATGTTATTTATATCATTTATTATGTCAAATTGCGACAGAATTATAATAATACGGTATACAATTATTATCGGCGATAAACGTCATCGTGATTTCGGGGAAAAATAAATATCCAAACTAAAAATAAACAAAATTAAAAACCAATGGTATCGTTAGATTCGTAAGAAGGAACCTGATCGCCTACAATAAATTTCAGACCGTTATCCCGTAGCCAGTAAAAATTATAAACCATCAAACTGAACACTATATTTGTCGACGGGTAGTCACTAGTCGACAAAGGCGACCCGGGCAATGTGGCCGATGTCGACTACCCGTCGACAATGGCATTGAACGTGTTTTAAACATTAATTAATCATATTATATATATATATAAATAAATAAAGATTGTGTACTTATACTTGTTTTGAATATTATTCAACATAGTTTGTAATGAAAGAATACCATTGAATTGGGGCGATTTTATTAATTTGTTGTTTTCAGATTTCTTTTAATTAAACTTGTATTAGCTGTTTTAATTTCAATATATATAAGTACTTGACGTGTAATACAGGTTAACTCTTAGTATATAAATACAATACACTCGTTTAAACATCTTTCTCATAATAATATTTTTTAGGTTTAACTTTTAAAACGTCTAATTAATAAATACATATTATTGCATGCCTACCGTTTAACGTTCTGAAACATTTTCTAAACGCAATAATAATAATTAAGCTTTTCATTGCGTAAAGACATACTTATTGGCTTATTGCTTATAGTTATTTTTATTTAAATTTTTTATTTTATTTTTCGTTGCTTAATGACTAATTAGTCCAGAACTTATAGAAGCCATTTAGAACTTAAAATTGATCAAATATGAAAAAAATAAATATGATATGCAAACAAAACTCTTAATACCTAGATATTTAAGAATAAATCAAACTTAATGACGCTTTGTTACATTTTAATAAAAAATGTATTAAATTATATTACTTCGTTAAATATGCTTTAATATTATTAATTTTTTGTGGTAGAAAACTGATTTAACAAAAATAATAATATTTACGTCGTCCAGCCATTGTGATTAATTTGTAACTATTGTAGCGTATGCTTTATCATGTCTGGATTTTTTGCGTGTTTTGTTTTAATATTCTTATAAATCATAATTAGAGCAATGTAGTATAATAAACTTTATTGTATTCGGTCTCTATGTGTTTTAGGTTAAAACTGAATATTTTGAAATAGAAATCGTGAAAAATTGCATTATAGATTAAGTACAATATTTTTTAGAACATTATTACCTAGAAAGTTTAAATCTATAATAGGTATGTTTAACTATTACAACAAAACGTCACCATCGCTCTGTTTGGATGAAAAACACAAGTTTTTAAATTACAAGAGTATATATTATAATTTATTAGTTATTTTTGCTAAAAATATCTGTTTCTGTGAATGGTACTCGTTGAAATATGATACAGCGGAAAAACTAGAGTAACCCAAAGCCATCTACTTCGAAAATTATAAATTAAAGATAACATCAAACAATATTGTATTTATAACACTATATTTATTATATTAATTAAAGACAACGTAATTTGAAATTTCCAACTTCTTATACTACTTTGATTTTTGTCATTCCGAATGGATAATCATTATATTTAAAATTATTTATATAGGTCAAGTTTATAATTAACAACTGCCGTTCAATAAAAATAACTATAAAATATCTATGGATAATCGAATGATGGCCGGGGTGAAGACTCCGATCACTTTGATCGCTAAATAGATATTATACTATTTAAAAAATACTATCTCTATTCTTTACAGTCTACATTATAGTGTCGTAACATTGAGTCATAAGTCACGCGGTTAAATTAGCACCATATAGATGTATATAATATAATATAATATATTTTATATATTCCTAACTACATAAAAACTTGTTACAGTTATTGAAAGATTATTTGTGCACACATATTATGCCGGTATTTTATCCCCTTGTTATTGGTTAACTCTTAAAACTTTAGAAAGCTTAAAAATAAAGTTTAATCAATTACAACTTAAAAATAATAATTATGAAAATAATTAGTGACAGGGATTAAATGTTGAGTTGTTATGATATAATTTCTAATTATGTGAAAAATATTAACTGCAAAAAATAAATAAAACTAGATTGGGTTTATTGAATATTGATAACATTATGCAATATGCAACTACCTATATGGTTTAAACACTAAATATATAAAATTCAGGAACTGTGCCCTCGGTAGTTAAGTTTCGTTTAATAAGTTCAGTAATTAATGATTGAGGTTTTATAGTAATTTAAATAAAATATAAAAGTTTTGTTAAAGGGTTTGTGTTTAAATTATCTGTATGTTGATTTTAGTCTGTTGTTTAGCTGATAATTTTTTTAAATTTGAGCAGGTAATTCAATTTTGTATTATTTTTTTTTCGTGTGTTACAAACCAGGAGCTTAGTCGTCAATTGTAGCAATGTAAAATTAGTAAATACTAAATATACACAATATAATATACACATATTTATCTTTTACATGCAATAATTTGCTCTCTGATATATATTTATATGAACATAAGTAAGTTTTTTTTTATACATTGTCAATTAATTTTATGATAAATTTACCTACCTTAATAATTCGACTTGTCATATATTCGATTAATGAAAGAAGAAGAAATTGGTTTGATGTTGATTTACTTATGATGAAATATGGTACTCGTCCAATATGCTATCTACCGTAAATATTTTATCTACCGTCATTTTATGATAGCTTATATGATATCTACTGTATGTCCGTATATTGTATATTATTATAAATACTTTATAATTTTGCAATCAAGATTTAAGATTAAGCTTTTATTGAAACCCCAAATTATATAATATTTATACCTTAGTAAGTTAGGTAGGTTAGTTAGGTATACTTTTATATTATACCTGTTTAGTGTGTGTTTGTGAGTCGTATCGATTATATACGTGGTTTTACCGTGATTTATTTATTATTATTTAATAATTATTGTTATAAGTTTGTCGACTATGAGTTATTTATATCGACACATAATTCAAAATGAAGAGATATGCGAAAATTTTTTAAACATACGCGGTTTATTACCTACCAATCGACCAAACATGTACAAAAATTAAAAGCCAAACAATTTGTGGTGGCGAGTTAAAAAAAGTTATAAAAATAGTCGAAAACGTGATTCGGAGTGTAATATTTTGAAAACAATTTATAATCGATGTACAAAAAAAAGGCGCTCGATACAAAAACCAACCGAAGACCTGTTCGAATCATTTCTCGGAGTGATCAGAAATACTCAAATACGTATACATAACTACACAGTGTAAAAAAATGACAAAGAAAAAATTCTGCATTATAAAGGTGAGATAATTTATATGTGTTGATATATACTTCACCAACATAAAATGACGGTAGATAAAATATTTACGGTAGATAGGTGATAGCATACTAAACCATCAAACGTGTGGTAGATACCATATTGAACGAGTACTTGAAATATTAGACAATTGCACGATGCCACGATTTGTATGCTTATTATAAATACTCTAAATAATATGTTTACTAAATTGCTTACAACTATATTAAGAGTACAGAATATTACACGAAGTTCTATGATTCATAGTCAACGTGTATGACCACAAGTTGTGGTCATACACCAAAGACATACGCAGGGCGAGTGCAAATTGTCAAAATCGTTCAGATGGGTGTCGTCCGTGCCGAGAGAATAGTTTATGTAGATAATAAATAAAAATAATATACAATATTCTATATATATATTATATAAGTAACAAAGATTATGATGATTTCACTCTCATCAGCCATTAATTATATGGAGTGGCTATCATTAGGTACCTATATAATATAATTTTGTACCAAAATTAATGAGGCATAAGCACCAATTTATTATACCTAATACGTTAAGTTGTATAATACAACGTACCTACTGGCTACTTTTATACACTAATACGTACCAAAGATATAAAGCACATAATTTGTTACAATTTCAACATTTTAAATTACAAATAAAGTAATATAATGAAAAAAAAAGCAATGTAGTGGGTAACGCTCTGCTTTATATTAGATGTCTAAAGAAGCCATTGCAATGTAGATTTCAAATTTGATTTCAATGGTATAAAATCATTGTAGGTATGAAAAACGATTTTAGTAAACTTATAATCCCTTTATTCACAAAAAAAAAAGCTTGAAAACCGTTCCACTAATATAATTACCACATTGTCTTTGGGATGACAAACATCAATACAAGACGATTCAAAAGTGTTTATACGATTGCGAATTTTCATGGCTCAGCAATCACAAATTTCAGGTAACACTGTTGAGATAAGATGATCAATCTTATAATATCATCGTTGACGGCGTGTCTTGTGAGCGTTTGTAATGATTGGCGAATTGACGTCAGTACAGTGCCTGCACAATAAGATGTGCAGATAAAAATAAACAATGTTTTGAATATCAATGATTCATATGATATTATGTATGTCGGGCGGCCAGTAGGCTGGTTAATTAATATTGTACACATTATGTATAAACAATTAATTATTTAAATTTAATTATTTTTTACTTCATAATATACTCAGAGTTTCTTCGTATTTTGAAATAAACACGAGTTCTCTCGAAATCGGACGAACACATTTTTTTTTATTGAATCATCCTGTACAATATATAACCACATGGTGCAGCTGCATGCAGTATATAGTCATTAACGCGATATTAGCGAACAGAGAAATTTCCGGTGAAAAAAACGCAAGTGAGAGAAAGATCGCGACGACCGCCGCCGCCGACGATGGCGATAATGAAGTGGTGGGAATTTCGACGGCAGTGGTCACAATATCATAAAATATAATAACATAATAATAATATAATATCCGTTTTCGCGCGCATATCCGTCGCACGATGATGATAATAACACTATATTATTACACATTTCTCTCGTATATATAATATTGGATAGATACGCGATATAACCACCGCCGCGGTCTCTCTCGCCGTCCAGCTGCCGCCGCCGTCGCGGAGGAGGAATCTCGATCGCCGCCGTGGTCGCTTTCTTCGTCTCGACAGCGCCGACATTCGGTAGTACACGACCGTAACCCGGAGTAACCGGCCGCATCAAGCAGCACCGAAGACGTCGACAAACGACCATCACGACATACAACACTGCGCGATGCCCGGCGACGTCGCCATTCGATTTTTCACCGCCCAATAATAAGACGCGCGGCATATTAGTCGTTGTACTTTCTCAGTTACTGGCCACTGGCGGTCTCCATACAGCCGAGTCGACTTTGTTCCGATCTTGTCGCAGCTCGGCGTCGGTTCTTCTCTAGGCTGCACCGACCGAGGCAGAGGTCGAGCACTCGTGATCCCCTGTCCGCGACCCACGATGGCCCTCGCAGCCGCACGACTGTGCCACCGTCGGCCGTCGATGACGAACAGGACGACGCGGACGATAGTGACAGGCCGGACGGTGGTGGTCATCATCGCGCTGGCCACGGCCGTTGTTTGCGCGGCCGTCACCGGCGCGTCGGCCATAACGACGAAACCGTCCGCGACGTCCGTCATCAGGACCACATTGCAGATATCGCCGCCGGCCGATAACAAAACCACCGTAAACCCGGAAAACCGACAACAAGTTCGCCAGCCGTCGTTTGCCGCACGCTATTGGGTAAGTGATAACTACTTGTCACCACTTTGTAGGTAGGTATATATATATATATGGCGGTGAATACGCGGGAAATTGCATTCGCAAAATAAATACTCCAAAGGAAATCGGAAAAATATGTGTTTTTAATCTGGGCATTTGTCGGATTTTAGAATTTACCATAGTAGATCAAGAAATCTATAGTGGCGAATTCGAAAATCGAAATAAAACATTATAGTCATAAACGCTTTGTGATAGTAGTATTTTAATACATCGCAATTTAATACCCATATATAATTCCATAAATAATTTGATATAATCTTTATTATTCGAAAATCTATTCTTTAATATTGACTATAGTATTATTGATACTATATTATAATATAATAAATACCTTCTACTATTTTGATAGTTTTTTAATACTTGCTATTATATGCATTTATTTTGATTTAAACCGTTTTAATATAATTTTAATACAAAACATCGAAGCTATGTACCTACTATTATTGTATAGCTAGTAACTACGAACGATAAACAATCATAGCTGTGTAACCTATTAACCGAACAGACGCAACTGAGATAAAGGTGATCTATAAACGTACTTGTTTATACTTAAAACTACTACCTATAGGTATTCTGGGTATTCATTTTCATTTTAATTCACTAGAAGCAGTTGAAACAATTCAAATCGAACGATATTATTTTATCTATTATTGTTTATCATCAAATAATATTGGAAAAATGATTTGAAAATCACATAATATGTTTACAGGAGTAGCTATACCATACATATACCAGTCGTTCCGTCGAGTTGCAGTCGTAAGTCGCAATAATAAAAAAAAGTACCCACGACCGTTGTGATGACAATCAATACATAATAATATATTGTATGCAGCATAATGTTGTGGACTAGGTCTACAGCACTTCCTCCCTTCTCTCGCGAGTGTCATCTATTATATAGGTGCCCATCCGTGCACATTTAAGTATAATCAAATATGTAGGGCAAACCGTGTTATTATACGAATTTTTGTCGAATTTTCTTTGTTGCGATATCGTTGCGGATCACACGGTATAGAAACACAATTGCATCGTCGACATTTGCAACGTCACGAAATATTCGCGATGAGTAACGTTCTCATAAATGCAAACGCGACAGCAGCACGCACGTCATGTGTGATGATGTCGAGATTTAAAGAGGAATATTGTGTATGGCTCGGTGTGTAATAATTAAGTATTTTAGCGAGAATATACGTATGCACAAAATATTATTAACTGTCTGCGCGTTAGGATTCTATTTCGATTATCGCAACAATTAACTATATCATCCGTGTCATCGTTCGGATATCGTTAGCCGTATCGCTGCAAAAACATCAAATGATGCGTTTGCGGAGAGGTCGGTTGTGTGTTAATAAGATATAAGCATTAAAATTATTGCGCAACGGCCAGAGTGCAGTCCGCGGGTGGGAGCGTATACGGCCGCGATGGCCTTGGCAGTGGCGTTTCGCTGAAATTCGTCTGCGGAAAAAGAGAAAGATAGCGGCTGCGACTCGTTTTTTTGGTGAAAGATTTAAAATGTTAATTAACGTATACTAAGATGTCGTCGTCGTCGTCGTTGAAACCACAGCCCTAATGTGTGTGTGTGTGTGTGTGTGTGTGTGTGTGTGTGTGCGCGCGCGAGTGGTGAAAGAAACTTGGCGTTTTAGCGATATTTTACGTCAATTTACTTCCGATTTCCACGGCTTCCCCGCTGTTAGAGATCAATATGTTAGGTCTGTGCGTTTCACAGATATAATATAAAACAACTGGATAATCGACTTTTTTAAATGCTGTAAAACTGTATAGTGAAACTAACCTTATAATTTCAACCGAGCAATGCTTAAATTTAAAATTTAAATACTGATAAAAATGATAACGTTATACGACATTTTGCGCTCTATATATCTATTCAAATGTTGCAAATTATTTTCATTTTTTGTTGAATCTTTAAGTGTACAATAATCGGCCTTTCTTAAATTTAAATATCAAGTACTACGTAACTGTTGAACTTTCTTATACGATTTGTTTTTTCTACCGAGTTTTACCAAATAATATTCATGCGAGTTGCCCAACTGTGCCTTTTCCCTCCATTTTTAAACAGGGCAAAGGGTATTTCAATGTGCCAGTTTTTCTGTTAGGCATGTTCTAATGATTTCGTGTTATATTTCATTCATATTTTATTTCTGTAACAGAGAAACCGAGTTTTTCTGGCTATTTCAAGCTAGTACATGTATTTTAATATAAAACCATTTTGTGGAGTGCAATTATTATAAATTAAACAAATTATCTTAATTTTCATTGCTATTGATGTTTTGTTAAAATTGCCCTGTTGGCTGCTTTGCTTAACACATTCAGCTATAGCTAGTTATTTTCATAAACCTATCTTTATATAGTAGGTTCAGGTGATCAGATTAAATTTTAAGAAATCCGGAACAATAGAATTTAATTTTTCTCATAAAAAATAAAAAATAAAAAACAGGTAAATAATAGGTGATTACTAGGTATATTTATATAAAACAATTTCTTTCACCTTTTCAGTATATAAATTATATTATATTACCTACTTAAGTAGATACTAAAAAGTGTTAGAATTAGTTAATGAGATGAAACATTAAGCACTCTTTAAATTAAATGAATTTAAGTACTAGTATAGTACACGATTATCAGGCGGGTACGTACTATAATATGTATGCGATAACGTTAAAACGGTCATAAATCAACGGATACTTATTGAATCTTTAATAATAAATCAAACTACTTTATCTATCATTGAGAAAGCAAGTATCCGTGGATTTCAAACAGTTTCATATAAACGGTCTGTTGAAAGATGGGTGAGATGGAGGGGAGTAGGCGAAACGTCAGGTGAGAGTTATAATATATCTGTTATGTGTGTGTGTGTGTGTGTAGATATTGTGTGCGAGTGTGAGCAACTTCGATGCGATATCGCGACCGTGTATATCGATAGTCTTGTTCTGGTCGACGCCTTTGATTTTGGTAAAATTTTCCGGATGCGCGACGCGGCGGTAATCGGCTGTCAACAATAATTTATTTCCTGTCTCGAGCACCGACCGCGAGTCGTTGGCCGACCGCTGCCGCCTGCCGTCGATAATTAATCCATCGCTGTGTATATTATTATATTATATTATTGCCGTGTTACATATCACCGCACACGTTCGCTTGCAGCTAATGTTGTTGTCAAATGTCAATAATCGCTCTTAGTCGCCGCACGTTATGATCATTGTTATTACACGTACGCGCCACACGCTGACTACCTACTCTCACTTGAGTGAGTCTCACTATACGCACCTATACTATGTGCATGCTAGCTATAATGCGGAAACATATAATAATACAACGAAACTCTTATTTCTCCCAATCTTCGTGCGGCGGCACGTGATTGCGATGCCGATGCGCACAAACGAGATTTATTTTTGTTTTCAAATAGGCCGACCCGCCTGAAAAGTAAAATCTTAATTTAGAAATTATTATTTTTTTTCCGATATGCAAATTTACGGCGAAAAACCAATGAAAAAATAAATATGTTTTTATAAATATAACAATATTTTCGTTTGAGCGAGAAATCTAATTATTTATAAACACTAGTCGTTATTCTTCAAAAACAAATGATTGTTTGTCGTCATACCAACAACTGAACGACCTGCACTCTGCAACATAATTTCATTCCGCAGTCACACTAGGAAGTTAATTTTAATAGACATTTTATAATTTGTGTAATAACAGCAATTTACTACCAACTATGGCGTTTTCGTCACCTAGAATCAATTTACTTTCGATGATCGGATGGGCAATAATAATCATCGTTTTGGGTCAGCGATGCGCTCTGCAGGCATTGGCGGACAGTTTTAATGGTGTTATTAAATTATTTCGTTGTCATTTGTCCAGTAGTTGTGTAGGTCTGTACACAGAAAAATTCCCATCGTGCGTCAACAGTATCTTTCCCCCGAACATTTTCCCCAGTCATATTTAACAAGAAGTTTTATGCGAATGGCGTGCAGCTACACTACATAACTATACGCATTTGAATAATAAATGATAACGATTGATTTATATATTAGATTTTATTTGTATGTTTACCTAAGTGTATTTGTGTATTTATGTAAGTACTACATAATAATCGTAACCGTCCAATATTCTCAAAGGTGGGAAAATAAATGAAAATATAATGTTGAATAAGTTGAGTTAAATTAATATTAAGTACGTTATATTATGTTATCTACTATCTAGTTATAATTGTTGATAAATAATATATTTAACTCTAAAGTTAGAGTGGAAAAAAATTGACTCTCAGCTAAGTCTAATATAGGTATTTATTTTTAATCACCATATGCTATTAATAGACATACAAACATAGTGATCTGTAAATATTTTAAAATAAAAACTTAACATTTGGTTAAATATGGATCTTTTATACTACTATTTTGTATTGCATTCATGGCTATAAAATAAATTGGTTTATGCAATTATACACGTTCGTACCACAAGTTCATAAATCGAGTAATATTTAATCATCATTTTTGCTTATAAAACCATTGTATACAGCTGGATTAAACGAACAAATAGGTATTTAAATTGTTTTAATTACAATTCAAATCCATACTGTTATATCAATATGATGTTTCAAATAAACAGGAATAATTAGTTAAGTCATTACAAAGGATAATGTATTAAACTAATACATTTAAAGTAAATGATTAATATATTAAACTCATTATCTAATCACCTACCTTACTAGTTAGTTGAAGTTAAGAAGTTAAAAAAAAAAATAATAATAATAAATCACTTTTTCACCTCATAGTTAATGCGCCTTGTCGTTTGAGTCAATGCTGCACAGTCACAATATGACGGTGTTCTATAATATCCTTATTATATAACTGACATACAAAATGTGTATTATGTGCCATACAGTCTCGGTTTTAATGTTGGCCCAGTCGATGTGATTAAACAATATGCGCTCGTACGAAACGCCCTCTCTTCGTGATTTCCGACGCAGCGTGGTGGCGCTACGGTTACGCTGAATGGACCGGTAATTGACTTATAATAGCGATAGGTCAGTGTAGGTACACGGCCGCGGACGACGATTTACGAAGACGAAGGCGATAACGATGACATCCGAGTAATTAGTGATTGCACGCCGGGTTAAATAATAACGGTCGTCTGTCATCGTCTGTAATTCGTCCGAAACAATAATAAAAACATATAATTTGCACTCGCACGGCCGTCGTAATTAAAATCAGACGCGTGCGCGGGCACGCGAGCGCCACAAGCCATACGCGGCAACATAATATTATTGTCATGACAATTACCATGTTTTGCACGGAGACGTTAAAACGGTTTTAAATCCACGAATAGTCGTATTTTATACCGACGAATAAAAATATGACTCAAACTAGAGAGGCTAAATATATCTCAATATGCTTTCCAAACGAATCTATCGTAGTAAGAAAGCGAGCGAATATATCCTTGGATTTAAAACCATTTCAACGTTAGCTGCACGATGGTATTTAACGTACACTACACGACTTCACAAAAAAAACGCACACTAGACAATTCCGTATATATGTATACATATTATATATATATAGAAATGCTGCAGACGTTCTTATATGACGATTTTGACTGTAGTTTTTCTTTCTTATTGGATAACGTCGTCTGTATAGTTATCGTGCGAATATGATAATATTATTATTATCTGTAGATTGAACTATTATCAGAACGTATCGTATCAGATTTTGATGTAATTTTACTCGGATATTGTTTGATAAACGCACTGATGCATCCCCTTTGTTGGAGCGACATTTCATTAGGATAATACGTGGCAGACTACAAGGTTCCTTTGCATACTAATTTTTGGTGAATCGAGCCAATTCTGCAAACATTTTTCCGGTAGTAAGAATATTATTCATAACCAATACCAATTACCAAAATATTAATCATTATTCTTACCAACAAAGCCAATAGAAATCTATATTTTATAAATAATGATAAGTAGGTAGGTATACCGTACAACTAGTAATACTGTTATATTTCTTTTAATGTGTCATATGTGGCTTAAAAGAAAAAGACTTATGGCTTTAATTTATTCATATAAACAACAAACAAATAAATCGTTTCCACGCTGCTGTTCAAAATAAATTTGTTTTCATTATTTATATGAAAGACCAACATACATGTATAAAACACACAATATTATCACATATTATTATATGGTGGTGGACGCTTTAATGTAACTATTAGAGTATAATAGTATACAAATTGGTATTTATTAATACGTAATAAATTATTGTACATATTATTTAGACTATAATTAAGTATTCATTGTACATTTTTGCACTTGTATCATTATTGTACGTTTGCGATGTAGATGGACAGTCTATAATAGTATATTATTATGACTATGTGGCACACGTATAACTGCGCAGTAATGGTACATATTCAAAGTGTGTTGTGTGTGTGTATTGTGCGTGGAATGTCAATTGTGGTATTATACCATTGTTATTTTAAAATATATTTATGGATGGTATATGTGTGATGTACGAAATATTTTTATATTTATGCAGCGGATCGAACTCATAATTAGGTTTTTGGGTATAGTTAAATGCGGTAGCGTAATAATAACGCGTAGGTATATAGAAATATTTTGCAAATGATTTTGTTGACAGCAGTAATATTGTCGACCGAATCGTCCGTAACGGTGACGACCGGAATTTTTTCCTGTCAAATGCGTAGTAGTATGCTGTTATTTAGGTACCCTATATGTCCTATACCTACAACCGCTGTATGTTGTAGGTAACAGCTGTAATATAAGACCAAGGCGACGGTCGGTCGTTCAACGGGGTGGCGGTAAACGTATTATTATTATAACATAATATTATACTATACTAAAGTATTTCGTCGATAAACCGATAAAAAATCACACCAGCGCTCTAGGTGCATCGATTACGTGACGGCGGTGATGGTATAAGTGTGCATTCGTTGTACACGTGGCGTGAGATAAATTTTTCGATGAAAACCAAAAATGAAAAAATACGAGGACCTTCGCCGATGAGAAAAAGCCGCTCTCTCTTCGCATTTCCGTGTCTCGTATCAGCATGGTAGGATGAGTTGTGTGTACAGTACACAGTAGTATTATAGGAGTAGGTATGCAGCCAGTATTAGGAGTAGTAATTGTCATCCGGCGGATAAAGATCGCACCGCTGTGTTGTTCCGTCGCCGTTTATAGCACTGTGTTATTATTTATTAAGACGATGGTCCCACGGTCGTCGCACGAGAAATTTCCCTTTCACACACATTTTAATTTAATATATAAATATATTATAATGTACTAAGTTTTTTTTTTTATAGGCAAACGAAAAAAATCCTATAATATACGTGCGTGTAATTTGTGTGGGTGTGTTAAAAAGAAAAAGTGATGATACTCTTTTCGAAAACGGCCGCACGCACGCATCCCATAATAATTTATTTAAACGTGAAGCGTATAATGTTTACGACGCACATAGCGTAGCATAACGAGATTGGTCCATGTGAGTAATTACTTATATAGAGTGAATGATATTATATAGTGTGTACAAGTATGAATTTACCTGTACATATATTAAATTATGTCAACACTTAAATGATTAACTTCGATTATTTAAGCACGATATGATTAGAGTAGATGTTGGTCAATAATTCTCAGTACAGGTGCGGTGACGATTCACGAATAATTAACGTATGTATAGAAATAGAATATTTAAGAATAACAATTTCAGTTATTTTGTTGTTATTCCAAAAAATATTGTTCGTTTAGGGAATTACTTACTTGCCATTACGTATAGATATACTATTATGAATTAACGTTACCTACATAACAGTATTTTCAAAAAGTTTAGGCTCATTTTAAATGATGTTTATACTACCTACTACTAACTTAAATTTAATCACACTACTATCTGCATGTGATATTTTTTACACGTCGGAATTGACTTTATTATTATAAGTTAATAAAATAATAAAATAAAAATAACATCTTACATAACTTGACTTCACATTATTATTTATTTTGTCACTGATAATTATTTTAAGATAAATAACGATTTCCATTATATGGTAGTACAACACCTAATTCTGTGTTGACTTGAAGATTGAAGATATATAATATCTAAAAAGTACCTGGTCTGGTGGCACTGCTAAGTGCCAAACCCATAAACGCTACCTCCTACCTGCTGTTATTAATTATTATATCTAATTTACTTATATTATACTAATTATATTGTATAGATTGTAAATAAAATAATTTATAATAATAATAATAAAAAAAGGATGTGTAATTTTTTTAAGCAAATATTAGTAAAACCAATCCCATATATTAATATTATTAGTTATTACAAATTGTAAAATATCAAATAGGTTATTGTCAGAAACATATGAGGGCTGATCAAAATGTTTCGGGACTTAGGAACTTAGACTTAGTCTTTAAACTTGTAGGTTGAAGGACGGTCTCCATACTCATCAGAACTGTTTTTCATTTACAACGTTTTATCACTGAATTCGTATTAAACATAGTATACTCGATGGTGAGGTCACGAGGAAAGCCTAAACCTACTATATATGTATAGAGGCATAACATTACAAATTATTCTGAATATTTTTTTTGAGAATTCTTTAAACTATATTTTAAAACATAATAGTACATAATCTGTAGTAATAATATGCATTAGAATTTTATATGTCAACATAATAGGGACATAGGGTCAAATATATATTATATATATATATTTTAATATATGTACTACAGTTATAATCTTTGACAATCGTTAATTTGAAAAAAAATTATACATAAAAAAAAATAGGTAAAGTCAGCCCAGAAATATTTTCTGAATGTGATGATTTATCAATTTATTGACCAATACATATTATATAATGTATTTGTGTTTATATACCAATTTATACGCTTTCAAATAAGTATATGGACTGGTATGATTGTATTTTGTGCATTATTATGTAGGTGTCAATAATAAAAAAATGTATCGAGTCATTATATAGGATGTCTGCAGATGTTTTATATAGGCATTACATCTTGATGCGTTCTTATATAACTTGAAATAATGTTTCTTTACAGTTATGAAATGTAATTCTATTTAGTATTCACTATTTACTTTTCATTTTTGGATACATGCATAACACGTAATTTGATTAAATATATTTTCACTCAACATTGTATAATTTATCATTATAACAGCCAGTACCAACTATTAATAATTTTTGGAATAATAATAATCTATTTTTAATAATTAAAAGAACACAATAAAAGGGATTCGAATTAGACTATTTTTATGCTAAAATACCTACTTTAATTTAAATTACTTGTCTTGTATTTTTTAGATCTAACGAACGACTTAAATTAGAAATTGATCCTCATTTATATGCACAATTTTTGGATGTTTATCAAAATAAAATTTGACATTATAAATATATTTTTATATGGTCACCACAAGTCCTTAAATTACTCTTCTTTAGACGTATGAATGGAACAAAATGTTTGTGGTATCCGACATTTGTTTATTTTACTTTGGTAAACATGTAAAGAAAATATTTCTTGTATTTTATTTTCAAATTTATCAAAATTAGTAACAAATCTATTAGTTATTAAGTACATATTAAAAATAAGTTCAACATTTAAGGTTCCAATTGAGTATTTTAGATATTTTAGTTGCGTTATCTATTATTTGGAATTTTTCTTTTTAAACTAACTACCTATTTATGTTTTAATGCACAACATTTTCTTAAGTAACACAATAATTAGTCATCATTTTTATAAACATTTTGATCGTAAAGACTTGACATTTTCACTAAATATTTATTTTAGCATTTTAAATTGTTCATGATCTACACAATATTTCAGGTTATTTTGTGTTATTTATAAACATTTGAAATTTTCAACTGTTTTCAGTTTTTTTTTTTTAGTAAATAGTTTTAAAATGTTATATAAGATTCCTCATAATGTATTCTAATATTTCTAACAGCAATCGAAAAATATAAAAATAACTAAATAATCTCAATTTGTTTTCAATGATTTTTTTTTAACATTGTTATTAATATTTTTATTTATATAACTGAAAAAATGTTGAGTACCTATGTAAACATATTATATTATCTAATAATAATTATATATATATATATATATATATTTATATTATAGGATTGATACTTTTCAAAAATAATGTTTGTCTCATTCTTATGGATATTATACATTTTTTCAAACTTTCTTTTATTTAATTAAAACTTGTATATCAGATAAAGCTATCTAGTGTAAAAGCTTACACTATTTTTATGTAGGATATCACCTTACTCTCCATGTAGATAAATTAGATTTTATGTATATTGTGCTTCTATGTTCATTATAAGAGTGTAGGACACTAAGATTGTTGGAGTTTATCATTCCATGTACATTTCGTGCTAACCTAATCATTATTTATCATATTCATGACGTATTCCATTGTTATTAGGGCAAAAGACACTTTTTCTGTGAATAAATTATATCTTATATTATTTACTCACTTTTTTTTTAATAAGATATACTTGACATATTTATCATATTAAATTTTATAATGATATATTATGTAAAATACTATTGCATTAATATCATGAATAATATTTTACATTACTCATATACTATATGTGAACATTATGGTTGAGGAATGTTATATAAATGAGATAATTTTTTTTTAAATATTGGTCTTTTAAATTTTAAAATAAAAATAAACGTCAACTACATATTATTATGTCATACAACTATACAAGTTGTATGATACAATTTCACCTTATCTTAAACACTGAAAAATATTATACCAAGTATTAGATAATTAAATATATGAATTTAGTTATGCAATATTTAGATGAATTATTATCTGATTATCAATGCATTAAAATGCATTTATATTCTAAATATATTGTATGTTTAAGACGGCTCTTAGTGGCTATTGTTTAAGGGGCAATATTTAGGCAATTTATAATCTCGTCATCGCCATCTATGATCGTTATATTAGTCGTAAACTCGTAAATGATTATTCGCTGGAATTAAGGTGGACGAGGCGATTACATTCTATACCACATGTAATCGTAGACATAACGTAACACGCTCGATAATTTATTTGTTTTTACGTGAATGTGCAACAATGAATAATGCCAATAAACTGATATATAAACATAATTCTAGAAGTTCAATTATAATTTTTTTTAAAGATTTGAATTCGTTAGCTTCTATTCAATGTTTTGTAGGAGATAGATTTTCGATATGTTGAAAAGTTTGTGTAAATGGTTCCAAACGAATTTATATAATTTTTCAAAACGAACAGTAGGTACTTTAAAGAGTAAATAAGGCAAAGAAAGAAAAAATCTCCGATAATAATCTAACTGTTTATTTATGTTTCTATAATATAATTACGTCACTGCAGAAATATTAGATAAACGTCTACACAAATCGTATTTATAGTTAAATTTACTTAGTTGAGGGGTGTTTTGGTGTTTTAACACTTCCCTAAGAACGTATTTATGGAAAATAATATATTTTCTAAATCATTCAAATGTATGAAATATACCTACCTATGTCGTAATATTATGCGGTTCTTTTTTTCATTACTAACGGAATGTGTCAATGTGTTTGGAGGTGAACCTAATACAGGTTACTTATATTTAAATTGAAATATAAACCCTCTGAAAAAATGCAGGTCATGTGCCTATATAATTTATTATATATATAACAAAATAATTGCCTATATAATTTGTTTCATTCGTCTTTTTTTTTTTTTTAAAGCAGCAACGTGACATCGTCAGAGGACCATCATCTGTGAACGTCGATGACGACGACTACTCTGTACAACAGCCGCCACACAAGCTTTCGGCTGTCCAACAGACGCACATACTCGACGACATCCGTCGGCACAACCAGGAACAGCAGTGGTGGACGGCACCGGAAACAGCGTCAACGGTACCGTCATCGACATCGAACGTCCCGATTGAGAACAGTGGCAACCAGCACCAAGATTCGGCGGCTGCGGTGGACCAACTACAGCAACTATTGCAGATCAACGGCGTGGCTGCAGACGATGATGATGCGGTCGCAGACAACCCGGAAGACGACCGTCACGGCAAACAGAGGTCCATCGGTGGTGCAGGTGGTGCAGGTGTTGGTTGGCAACCACAACCGTACAACAACAATCACAACATACATCAGCAACCATCTTTATCGCCTCCGGTGACGACAGTTTCATACGGGAACCAGCACAGCCACAATCAGAATCAACAAAAACAGCAGCAATACTATCCTACGACGTTGGTGGGACCTACCGTAGAACAACAAAACTACCACCACCAACATAACGTCCATCGTCCGCAGCAGCAGCAACAGCAGCAGCAGATCTTCGTGACTACGCCTCAGTCGTCCGTGGTTTCCACAACCTCCAACAATAATCTGCAGCGGCACATTCATCAGCAGTACATACCACTGCAGGGCACGCAACCTGTACAGCAACCACAACTGCAGTATTATCCCCAACCACAGCCACCGGCGCTACAGGTTCCAGTGGCCGTTAATATCGGAGACAGTGACAACGATGACCACAGAGGTGGTGGCGGGTTGGACGCGGACATCGAACAGCAGATCCGCCAGCAATTGACGGCTGTCGTGGGTGCCGGCGGTGGAAATTACACGATACTCACTTCGGCCGGCGGCGATGGCGATGCTAATCATCGGTTTACACAGCAGGTCATAGGATCAGAGTCCAACGACAACGTTCAGTACATGAAGATCGGTGTCGGTGGTTCCGGCACCGGATCATCACCGTCGCGGAATCGGTTACAGCAACAGCAACCGACGGATGCGAGTACGGTTTTTGCGGGCGCAGCATCGCCCAGTGTCGGTAGTACCGCCAACACGGCCGACGGTAGCCGGAACACGATCTTCAAAACGGTTGTTATCCGGCAGAAGCCACAGCCCACGACTGCCACTCCTGTCGTCGCACCGCCAGCAGCCGCTGTTGTGAATGCACCTCCCTCGCAGCCCTGGACGGTCAGTGAACAGCAGCAACTAGAGCAGCTTGCCCGGCAAGTGCTGCCCCCGGGCGTCGCCCAGTATGAAATCATTCGCGCGGGTGGCGTCGACGGTAGTGCCGCTGCCAAGAGTGGCGGTGACGCAGCGTCTGCGGCCACAGTCGACAACACTGCGGCGTTTGCGGCCAGTGGCACAGATCAACAGACGGTTCCGGCTGGTGGCAAAAAAAAACCGGTGACGTTCGTCATTCTGGAGGAACGACCGGACGGCACCGTGCGGGTACGCGGTATCGAGAAAAAGCAACACGGAGGCGCTCCGTCCGGAGGCAGCGACGTGGCGGGTACGTCTTCGGTGGCCGATGACGAACAGCTCCAGCAGCTGGTGGACAAGCTGAACCGGGGTGAACTCCGGTTGCCATCGGGTGGCTCAACAACGACGCTGTCCAAGACTGGCGTATCGGACAGCGCTGCGGTTGCCAGCACCTCGACTCCGCCGTTCCCGTCTACCGTACTGCCACAGTTAACGTCACCAGCTGGTGGTATTGGCGTCAGCACAAACAAGCGCCGTGAACCACTGCAACCGTCGTACTTTCCTACTAAGGCGCCGCAAACAACCACCACCGCACTACATCAGCATCAACACCAAAACTTTTTCCTCCCTACTGCCGTACCGACCGAGGCGGTAGCCGTCGCAACTACTACCGGACAACAACAGCAGAACAAGTACAACCATCACCTCCACCAACAGCAACAGAAACAACAACAGCAACAGTTCTATACACAACCAACAATTACAACGTCAGCGTCTTATACGACACCTTTGGTAAACTCAACTTTGCCATACTTCAACAACAACAACAACAAAGCCGTGAAAGAAGGCATATTTAGTGGTGCTCTTCGACGTCGTGGATATTACGCCATGGCTAAATACATGCGACAAGCTGGTGTAGACGCTGTGCTCGAAGAAACTGGTATTTTAACTTTGATTTTTGGAGTAATACTTAAGTAACTTAAAAAAAAAAACTAGTTACACCATTAAAGTAACACGTGCATTCGAAACTTAAATATTTATTTGTATACCTACAGTTCTAAAAAAGAATTTATCCTTACTTCTAACTGTATACTCAAAAGTAGTTATGAAACTGCCCCCTTATCATGTTTTTCTCATGCCATGATTTAACAGGAGATGCTATAGTTGCATAATTTTTATATTTTTACATCAATTATAGGACCGTTTACTGTATTCGTACCAACAGACAAGGCATTCAGAGCACTATTAGTGCAACTGGGCGGCCCCGATCGTGCCGAGGACAAGTTCCGGGAAAACCCACGTTTGCTGATCGGGGTAATTATATTTATAATACTATTATCGATGTGATAAACTAATAATACCAATCACTATTTGGTAATGTAATGATAAAATTATTGATCTTGTTTTAATAATTGCAATTTGTTTTACAAAAGCTTTTATTGCATCATGTCGTGCCTGGAGCGTTCAGGGCGTCTGATTTGATGGCAGGAGACGAAATGACTGGTGTTAGTTTAGCGGGCACACAACTTCGTGCAAATTTATACGCACGACAGCTTTACGACAATCGATGGAACGACATAGAAGTGAATATACCTATACTATAAAATATTAATAACTTGAATCCTCTCAATAACTGTCTGTTTAAAAAAAATTCAATATGAATGGTATAAATGTACCTACCTACGTGCGAACATTAGATTAGGTAACAAGCGTGAGAACGTTTTTTTCTTGATAAAAGTATGTAATTTGTAGCATCATAGCAGTTGATCTATTCTATTTATTGAAAAGACTTCTGATTGTGTATTTTTGCACCTGATTACCCTTCGAGGATGTCACTTAATAAATAAATTTTGAATAATACTATTAAAGAAAAAGTGGAGACAATATTTATAAGTATTAAGTTAAGTTTGATGATTAAAATCTGTTTTTTAGACTTAATCGAATAATACAATAACAATATAACATGTTATGATGGGTAAGAAATGGGTAAACGAAAAAAAGTCCCCGGAATAAACGTCGCCAGAAAAAAGAACCTGTTAATAAAATCAAATAAAAACATAGTTGTATCTACGTCAACGGTTAATTATTTTTTATTGAAACTAATTATTCAAGTAATTAGTAATTATTACTTTTACACAAGTTTTGCTCATTAAGCCATTAAGGCCCAAAAAATTATGTTATGATGGTATTCAACTACGTTCAATTACGATATAAATAATATTTTTACTTTATCTAATAGGTACCTGGTAGTTATGGGTAACTGCGAAAAAATCATTACTTACCAATAACGTGTGTGAAGGATAGTACACGAAATACGAATCATATCATTTAGTCAATCTTGATTTTTTAAATGACTATCTATTTATAATAAATATCTATCTATCTTTAAATATATAATTATTAATAGATTAATAACCGATTAATACGGTACGAGTTAAAAGTTTCTGATAAAATTATTGGTATATTATAAAAATGCATTTAAAAAAAATAAATTTAAAATTTTTTAACACAGTATGTGTCACGACTATAGATGATCGAATACTACATAAATTGAATTATTTTAAAATATTGTTACATGTCAATCTTATATTTTCTCCCAATGATAATTTTTTAAAGAGTTGCATTTATAATGGTCATTATATATTAAAGAAAACTTAGAAAACTATGATTACTCGATAATTATTTCATTTATAGATAATACATAGTCGATAAAGTAGGGCTTGGCTAACGGCTCGTTTAAGTTTGGTAATAATACGTTGAAATAATAAATTTAAAAATGTCAGCAAAATTAATGTGACAACGCCGCATAAATTATTCTATGATCAATTGTGCTTTACCGCATTGTACGATAGTTTTTGACGATCTGGATACTCAATACCAAGCTAAGCTAAGCTTTGCAGCTTGTAACTTTCGCCATTTTGAGAGTAACTTTTTACCATGTCGATGCAATTATATACCTAGTGAGAATGTGTAAATCATTTTTAAGCGTAAATAAAAATAGTTTAGAAGTAGATTGTCATTATAACAAAAATCAGCGAGATAAATAAAATCGTGTGATTCGTGTATTGCTCTCATAACTTTACTATTATTCTTATAGAAAATTAAAACTGAATTTGGTTAATTTTCACAAAATTTTAACACGTCATACATTTTTCAAATATTTTTATGTTTCCAGTTCTATTTAATTGGATTATTCATAAATATTACTTTAAAAAAATCGCATTTAATATATTGGTTTTCCACAAATACAGGGTGTCACACAGAGATCTGACAAATTAAATAACTTTTGTTCTAATCAATATTTTTAAAAAATTTCTTTTAAATATAATTCATAGACACTTGCGCTACATTTTTAGAATACATTTTTTATTTTTTAATACTGAAAATAAAAAACTTAAAAATTGATAAAATTTTTTTTCGAAATATTTAATATAGCCAATTTGTAAATCTGATTTTTAGATAAATATGGTAAAAACATTTATTTAAGTCAAATGGCTGGTTTTTTCTAATTTTTTAAATATCAATATTTTCGCTATGTAAATTACGATCTAGTTTATGTTAGAAACCTTGTAATTTCAAATAATAATAAAGTTTAAAAAAAATATTTTATATGAACATTTTTAAATAAGTGCATTTTAAAATCTAATTATTTTTTTTATTGTATTTATTTTAATAATATGTGATGTATAAACTATAAATTACTATAACTTACCTAACGAAAATATTGATATTTAAAAAAATTGTAAAAAATCAGCCATTCGACTTAAACAAGTGTTTTTACCATATAAATTTTTCTAAAAATCAGATTTACAAATTGGCTATATTGAATATTTCGAAAAAAAAATTTATCAATTTTTAAGTTTTTTATTTTCAGTATTAAAAAATAAAAAATGTATTATAAAAATGTAGCGCAAGTGACTATGGATTATATTTAAAAGACATTTTTAAAAAATATTGATTAGAACAAAAGTTATTTCATTTGTCAGATCTCTTTGGGACGCCCTGTATACTGTATGGATAATTAAGGACTTTTGGGACGTACTGTATATTATACGTTATAGATAGTATTCATAAAATGGAAAGCTCCTGGAACCATCTGTAATCGATGTCATTGTAATTGATTAGAGCTAGTCTTCTAATCATTATTTTACCAATTAATTTCAGGTACTCACCGTCAATGGTGCTCGAGTGTTAGACGACGTCAACCCAACGGCGTCTGCAGCAATTAACGATGGCTCTACTTCCGACGATGGTAGCGGCGGATCCACCCAACAGCGCAGGGACATGATATTGTCGTCAAGCGGAAACGCAGGAGGAAGCAATCAACAACAGATCATGGCTATAGGGCATGCAGTTGACCGCGTATTATTTCCATTGCCCGTCGGTGACATACTCGCTACCATGAGAGCTGACCGGCAGCGACGATACAACGTCTTTTTACGAGCCGTGGACGAGTACTGTTCACCTAACGTGCGATCGCTACTCACTGGTATTTTTTTTTTATTGTTAGTTACCTAATGTAAAATATACTTTGGTAGATATAGCGTTTTTGAGGACACATTTGCGACTTAAAATGTAGGAAATAGTTTCCCGGGAAGTATATATTTTAACAATACCTTGAACAGATTACAGATATTATACCAACCTACCTAGTACATTTTTTTTCTAAATTTCGATTACAACTAAAATATGTTATAAAGGTTCAAGAACTTTGACGGTGTTTGCACCCGTAGACGAAGCGTTTCGGGTACGCCGTGGTTCGGGAAATTATAGCACAAGTAGCAGCAGTAGTTCAATAATTGATTGGATGCTTCATGAGGATACCAGTAGCCGATTCAAAAAACGAAATCGTCGACGAATAGCTGACCGTTTTGTGCTCAGCCACGTGGTGTTGGCAGGACCAGGGGATCCTCCCATGTACACAGCCGGATTGCGATTTTATCAGGTCAGGGACACTGCGTACCGGCTTCCGGAAGGTGATGATTCTACAGCTGCGGCAGAGGAGGAAGACGAAGGTGTAGCGGAAGACTTCAACGGTGCCGGAGACGATGGAAATTTAACGGTTTCGCCGAATGACGGTGAAAAATCACGTTACTATCAGTTGACCGTGTACAAGGATTCGGGTAAATTACATTAATTTTAATAGTTATATAATCACTCATTTGTACACCTAATACTACATTTTGAAAGTTACCATTGATAATAGTGTTGTACCGAGTACCTAATTAAAATTCAATATTAAGTTTAATTTGATGATCAAGCAATTTATGGACAAATAGTACAGATAATTCTGTATCATTATTTCAAAAAAATTGACCTCGTATTTTCTAATTTAAATCCAATTTCATATATTTTGATAAAATAATGAAATTAATTTGTTACGCTTAAAAACGAAACGTTTATTATTAATATTATTTTCCGGTAATGCACTATAGGATTTCGAATTTAATCGATGAATGTTAAGTAGTATTATCAATCTTTTTGATATTTATCGTTTTAAAGGGGGCTGCAACCAGTAAAAAAAAATGTGACTTTAATAAGCTAGACAAAACCGGAAGAATTTGGTTTGACAGATTTTAATTTTGTAAACGGATTATGATTAATCATCAAATTTAATAGAGAATGATCGAGGTGATTTTTAATATTATTTTTCAGCAGTGATATCCAAAAATAAAAATATCGAAAAAATATGATATTTTCGTATTGATATTTTTCATTATGACACAAACAATAATTTAAATATTCAAAATCGCCTCGATCATTCCCTATTAAATTTGATGATTTATCATAATCCGTTTTCAAAATTAAAATCTGTCAAACCAACCATTCAGTTTTATCTATCTTATTGGTCTAAAAGTCACTTTTTTCATTGGATAGAGCCCCTTCCAGCCCCCTTAAGGTTTATTTTATGCTAAGGAATTTAAATATATATAAAAACATTATAACAAACAAAATTAATGTTTACATTGGTCAAATCTACATTAGTTTTGACTTTTGAAAAATCCGGCTACAGCTCCCTTAATTATTATTATTATCATCTTTTTTAGGCAGGATACGGCTGAACGGTGGTGTCGCCCAGGTGTTGGTCCGCAACGTTCCGGCTACCAACGGGGTACTACATGGACTAGACACACCTCTAGTCTGACAACCACTTGAAGAAGTATATGGTGGACATGATAATTGATCAATGACAACGTCTGCAATGCTGTCACAGAACAGTTTTTATTTATTAATTATTATTATTTTATAATTTATGATAATATATATAAAGTTATTTACGTTTTCCGTTTTGTATACACAGTTGCAGTAGGCTTCCTACACACTATTACTGTAATTTTTTCCAAGTGTATTTCGTATTAAACACATTTTAATAATATTTGATATGAATTTAATATACACGCACTCATAACGTGACGAGTGTCAATAATATTATTAACTTCTGAGTACAAAATTTTATGTTTACCTACTGTTTGTTTTTATCCCGAACCAGTTAATTGTGTTCTCCTAGTAATTCATACTTATAATAGATATTTAAACTTATTATAGTTAAGCATTTTTGAAAATGCCTAATTTATAGAAATCATAGCCTAGTTATGTAACTCCCGAGGACGTAGGTACATTATGTTTATACATAGGTAGATAACATGATTTCATTCGTATCATGCTAGTGGTTTGTTAAATTGTTAACTCCACCAGACCTCTATACGTACGTAAAAAATTCTAATTAACTCCGCCATATTATATAAGTATTTGAACTAACTACCCATATTGATAATGTATGTGGTAAGACAACTTAAATCTAGTACTCATAGATTGGTGAGGCACGATATTACGACCTCAGGGGATCTACTAGTCTAGACAGCACGAATCCAGTATCGTGTAGAGATATTTAATGTTAAAATTTAAATTTCATATACAGTTACTATAATAGTGATCAAATATTAAGCTACTATATTTCTATTTTTTTAAATTAATCACTTATATTTGTACATAATTCAATATTTGTATGCAAATAACGCAATTCTACTAATATTGTAACTATAAACATGATGTAACATATAAGCCAATGTGTTTTTTTTAGTATTGGTGCATTATACTTTATAATGATTTGAAAAAAGTGAGCAGTTGCAAAGCGCCTGGCATAATATGTTAAACTTCAAAATTATTTTGTATAGAAAATATGCATGAATATTGAAAGGACGATGAACATGACATAATCAATAACAAAATATTCAAATTTTTTTAAGAAAAATTATTATTGATTTTAAAGGTACATTAAATGTTTGGTGCGCTTATAGTGCCGATCGCTGCATAAACAGCTGGTCTTATTCATAGCATTAAATTTTTCACATCAATAATTATAAAAGTAAGTAGAAGAAAAATTATATGTATATTTTAAAACAATGTAGGTGGAACTGTTCTTCCTCAATCCAAGCTTTGAATATGAACTAATTCTCCTGTAAAGTGTAGTGTTACTAGTTAATTATCAAAGGAATAGTGATGAGCAAGGAACGAAGTTACTGTTAAACTACAATATATTATTTAACTATTTATTAATTCAAATAAAATTACACACGCAGACATAAAAAAAAATAATCACAAATCTATAAAACATGAAAAATACTACGATACACCAGAAATATTAGATATAGAATATAGAAAGATAGTACATGGATAGACTCATGGAGAAAAATATTTCATACATGTTTAGAAAAAACATATCAATTAATTAGGTACTATAAAGATATGGTTAATTAAGCCATTGATTCTATTGATAAATTACAAGCGATACATTATATAAATTTTACAATAACAAATTTTTAAGATATTTAAAAAAAAATCTTATTATAAATATTTGAGCTGTATGCTTTTACAAAATCATAAGATGATAATAAATAAGAATAGTATTATGAAATATGAATTACTAATTCTAATAAAAAAAAAACAAATAAAAATTTAGTAGTACAGGTAATATAATATGAAAAGTGAAATCAAAATGTAATAAAGACATTGGTTAAATAAATAAACAGTTAGTAAATATAAAATACAATGTAATACATAACTCTGGTGTCAATTAAATAATGTTTACTAGTCACTTTCACAATAACCTAAATTGAATAAAATCTTTAATTGGTAATTTAATTGAAAACAATTATCTTTTAATTTTTAATTTTCCAGTTCAAAATCAAAATGTTCAAAACCAATAATAGTGAAAGTTCAGAAATGTATTTTTAGAATGTATTTATGTTGGTTAACATTTTTGTGCATATAGTATCTGTACCGATTGAAATAACTTATATTTTGTGAATAGAACATTGTTCTATACAATACACTCAAATATAACTATTTATGTATTACTATTATCGAAATGATATTAGTCAATAATTATTAAAAAATAAAAATATAATATTGAACTTTGAACTTTTAATACCAGGAGTAGTCAAAATAGTTGTTTCGTGTACTATAAAATAATAAAACAATTTATTTACGGAACGAGACTTGGATTGAGATCGAATTTCTGGAATTTTTTTTAATGTTATTAAATACTTAAAAGTTTTAGGTTCAGTAATATGATGAAAACAATGAATGAACGAAAATTTAATTGGTCCATATAATAATATAATCACTGAAATAACCAATTAATAATAATATTGGTTTAAATGCTAATGTTAGGTACCTACCATAAATAATAATTATTAAATTTTATAATATAAATAAATAAAAAAATGAAATAACTTAAAAGATTTAAATGCATGTGCACAGCGAATGTGTAAAATAATAGGTATATGAAAAAAAACCGTGCCCAGGCCAACGCGAGTAAGTTTGACATTTAATTCACAATGTTTTGCTTATGATTTAAGCCAGGGCGAAATCTTAGCCACAATTTTAAACTCTAGACTAAAAATATGATTAATATGTTAACCTAAAAATATTTAGCACACGGAAAATTTTTTATGCTGTATGAAGTATGACAAATAATAATAAAAATTAATTATCAGACGATTTGGAATTTATCATTCATGATATCCAAAAATAGTTTTTTTTCTTATCTAAATTTATTCAATAGTATTAAACATAATTTAAAGAAATTAATTATGATTAAACTGGCTGATGCGGCAAATTTTAGCGTTGGCAACAACGTTTTAATCCAATAGGTAATTATAATTTTAGACTTTATGATAATTCTACCATAGTAATAGTTATTCAATTTAATATGAATAAAGTAAAAATAAAATAAAATCTAAGCTAAAGGACTTACGCATGTGCTATACAATCGGTATGTACCTAGGTAACATAAATAAATGAAAAAACTTGCATCTTGGCACACGCGTATCCTATTTTACCATATTACCTATGCAGTGAACAAGCCAAAATGAAGTCTTGGCCATAATTTTAAATTCTAGACTCAAATAAGAGACATAGCTAATACCTAATTAAACACGGATTAACCTAATAACCTAATATGTAAATTAATATTATACTTATATTTATACTTAAACTATCGAGCGGGCTTGTACACGCGACTGTTGTAACATGAAGTGCCTAACTAACAACTAATCACATGTTCATAAAAAAAATAATAAAAATGAAAAAACAAAACCTCGACTCGAGTACTTAGGCTTAATTCATTTTTAGTCAGACTGTCCCACGAAATGTCGTTTTTTATCATACTATATAATATATATAATATTAACATATTTATATTAACCCACATAAGTTTTACCAAATGTAAATTTAAAAAAAAAAACTTAAACTAAATAAACTTAAAAACCTTATTTTAAATATCGTTAAGAAGACATCGAACCTGTTTGTGGTCCTTGTTTCACTAACACAATTTATTGATATAAACTGAAGCTAATATTATAATATTATCTTATATTTATACTAACCTATCGAGAAGGTACATACGTATATTATAATGTAAACACACTTTAATATTAAATATTATATATATTTATATTAATCAATATAAAAATATATATCTAATGTCGTCATATACTGCTCATCTTCATTAAAAAATAACAGTCTGTTGCCTCTTATATTTAAATGTACTACTAGTTAAATATTTATAATATAATTATAAAAAATATCCTTAAATAAACACGATTTAAAATAACTATTCATTATAGACTAACCTAACCTAACTTACACTTAGATATATCATAGAAAAATGAACGTACTAATAAAGTGCTATTAATTAAAAATCTATAAAATAATAATAACTATGAATTTTTATTACAATAAAAGAAAAATTGAATATAAAATAAAAAAATTTGAGAAATATGTTTCTTTTTTTTTATCAAATTGATAAATTTCTTTCTCCTTAAACTTTTATAATTTTCAAATTTGATTATTACTTTTTTAAATATTATGTTTAACCTGTCCTGATAATCCTAAGTCATATTAAATATTTAAAGATTCCCTTAAAACAATCGAAATATTCAAAGTGAAAAAGGATGGCTGTTCTAAACACCCTGTGATAGCATACAATGCTGTTTTTATTTGCCCACCGTCGTATTATCTTCATAAGCTACTTTAGCGAGAAACGCTGAATAGGAACAAGCTTTATCCAAAAAATCATCCATGGCTTTGTACCTGAGACGCATATCTTGAGCAGCTTGATCCAGATGTGCAGAAATCACATGATTCAAAGGCAATGCTTGAGACGCAGTGCTATTAGATTCGCTTTCATTTTGGTAAGCGGCTTCTGCCGCAACGTAAGTTGTACCTAACGCGTAGGCGGGTATCGCCAACTCAATGGTATCTTTGTCGTCATTAATGTCTTGAAGGAAAAGAGTTGGAGGCCAAAATAGGCAGACATGAAGCTCGGTACAGAATACGATGTTAAGAGGTGCGGGCCCTGGACTAAAAGCACACACATCTTCGACCCATCGATAGTATTGGTCATTTTCTTGATTTTGTTGAAGGCGATGGCATTTTTCATTTTTTGTAGTTGTTTTTTGTTGCATTTCTGTGGCCGTAGCTCCTACATGTGAGTCCGCGCACATTGTATCAATTCCAACTCTTCTACCCGCTGAAAGAGAACTTCTGTTATCGTAACAGATAACTGTAGCATCATCATCATCGTCATCACCACAGTCATCATAATCATACTCCTCCACACTGTCTTCATACTGGCGTTCGTATCCAAAGTCATTGTTTCGCTTGTAATTAATTTTCTTGTGGTAGTTGGTATTTCCATCTTTCTGGAAGTTTTTGTCTTTGTTAAAGCCTTCATCGCCGTCATCATAAATATCAAAGCCACTTCCGCTGTATTGACGTAATAATGCATGGAAGTTACTTCGAAACCGGTCCAATTGTAACATTGGTGTTTTCGTTGATATAGAATCATCATTAACGTAACTCTGCTGCACCCATTCGGAGTACTGAATACACTGAACATGAAGAGCACTCAGTCCGTAGTCAGATGCAATCGATAACCCTAAACCACCACTTATTCCACTATTGAGAGATAACCACGGTGAAGGTGACAGGGACAATGGTGAAATAAAAAACGATGATATTCTAGTGTCTAATTCTTTCTTACTGCCAATATCACTTGAAACAGTGGTTGTAGTGTCAATGCTACTACCAGTGTTACAACCATCGACGTTATATAAATGTTCGTATAGTACAGCCAATGCTGTGGCATCAGGAACAGTCGCGTTTGGTGGAAGCTGTAGTAGCTCATTCATGTCGTTGTCATCGATTTCATTAATACCTGGTTTCCCCGAAACTGTCATTAAATTTTTTTCTCTGCGGCCCAGAAACTCAGGTCGAAGACGGGACTCAAACGCCACGGCCGTGGCAGTGTGTAACCGCCGAAGAGTTGCCCATGCATCTTGAAGTGATTGGATCTAAAATATAGTTACACAAAAATAATTAGTGGAGACTTTTTACTAAGATATTACATACTAAATCAATTTAAAATTTGAAATATTTTATAAATTGATATTGATGATTACCCTGTCAGAACATAGCGCAGACATTAGAGCCCGATAACCATACACATCTCCCACTGCCTGTTTGGTATCAGCTGCTGTACGAATCCACTTATCAAGGGCAGCTGCCCTATGTTTAGTCAGTAGATCCCACCAGTGACGTTTTTCAACAGCCCACTCTTCTCTTGGTGGCAATGAATATCCAGAGTCAAAATCTGAATTAGCTGTTAGTCTATAACTCTCTTCATCGTCATCTGAGGTAGAATAGTTATCGGAGACACACAAGCTACTGATACCAGCACATTGATAATAGAATCGCCGACGCCGGTATTCGTATTCATCTTCCAAACTCCATTCAAGATTTTCATCTACTAGATTTTCTTTGAAATTGATATCACTGCCAATTAGCATCAAACAAGGAGTCACTATTACCGTCATTGCGACGAGGTACTGTAGACAAGCAAATCTAAAAAATAAAATAAAGTTAGCACGCAGTCACTGTATTGTTTTCCCTAGTTAATACAGAATGTTTTCAATAAAAATAAATTAATAACTAATGTCAATATATTTTTTTTTAATAAAAATAAAAATAAATATTAAATGTTATTTTAAATATGTGAATATAGTTTTCATGTTCATAGATTATATTTATTATTCAAATAATAAGCTTACAACAATGAAAACTTTAGAGCGGTTTTTGAAATCCAGAAGTTTTGAGATAACAAAAATACTAACTTGTAAATACAACTAAAGATTGGTGAGTCGGTAACTATTACATTTAAAACATGGAACACCTTTTGGAATCCTGTAGAATTTTATAACCATTTATTTGCATACACAACTTCGAATATTACATTTTGTATTTAATTTTGAGGTGTTTTAAATAATAGATATTATTCAACGTTAGGCGAATATTATATTCAAGGTGGAAATTCATACTTCGAAAAACGCTTAGTTTATGTCCTGTGGGCTATATGTGATCTAAAACAATTTAAAAGTTTTTAAAAATTCAAATTCGACCATCCTAAGTCGTGATACATTTTTCCAATACTAGAATATTTAAAGTTGACAAAGTCATTGATACACTATGCGCTGTGAGACTGATACAGACCGCGAGAGTCAACTATAGCACATCTACACTAATTTAAATTTATTTTGCAAGCGTAAAGGATACTAATTTACTCTTATAACCTTTCTTTGAACATTTAAAAAAAAAAAAACCACCACAAAAAAACAAAAGCTCTTAACAATATTATACCTTTCTATAACATCCAGACGAGCACGACGACCAGCAGCTCCTAGTTGACCTAAAAGTTGAAGTGGACATGTACTCAAAAGTGGTCCAACTTGTTTACTTTTAGTTACATTTCGTCGATATGGTAATACGGTGACCCGGCCATCTGCACGGCACAAGGCGGCAGCTAGTTTTCCCGTACCCACTGTTGCTCCATCCTTGTCATCAGGATTACCAATTATTGCCAGGTGGACGGCCCGTAAGGCAGCAGCAACTGCAGAATTACTTCCATTAAAGTCATAAATAAGTTGTTGCTGTTTTTCGTCATTATTTCGACTTATATTTTCGTAATTAAAATCATCGGTATCGTCAATGTTGTGAGAAAGTATATTTTCATAATCGGCAATTGGTTCGTTATTATCAACGAAATTGTTAGGGTTATTGTTGCTTTGTGGTTTGCTAACTTGATGTTTATATCCATGGTGTTGATTATTTTTGCGATGGGTTCCAAAATTGTTGGTGTTGAAATTTCGGGTATCACTTTTATTGAATGAGTTTTGATGGTTATCGAATTGAGAGTTGATATTTACATAATCGCAAGCCGGCTTACATCCAATACTGCCAACACCAACAGAACCTATTTCTTGGCTGGATGTACTAGTACTGGACTCGGCGGTCATTGAGGGAATAATTTTAGTGAGAGGGCAGTAAATATCACTAAATATTGCGGTTGTATTTGATTGGCCAGCTTTAGTCACAGGAGTGTCGTTACTCTCGTGGTTGAAGATGCTATGGCCAGTTTTTTCCAGATTCACTTGAGGACAGTTCATATTCATTTGCACTCGTAGTTGGGTTTCTCCAAGTTGAGTCACGTGTTCTCTAAGGGTCTTTTTAGCCGACGAAAAGTCGGTACACGCCGGCAAATGGTGTTTTTCCGAAACAGTCTTAGGTTTATTGTTCTGTTGTCGTTTCCGCCGAATATGTGGCATAAGTTCGATTACAGGTATTTGGATTCGGTGGTTTACTTCCGTAACTTTAGAGTTTCTACTTAAGTTAGACATTTTTTGTAAGCCAGCCCACTGCCTTATCATATTTTCAGCTAAGTAACTATTTGATGACCTAATAGAATTACGAGCTGCACGAATTTTAGCTGGGGCAACTGTGGCAGCTCGGTCAGTGCGATTAGTTAATTTTATTAGTTTGCTAGTTTTTATATCTGAGATGATTTTACGAGATTCCATTTTCATACTATCTGTCGTATGATCAACCTCCTGGTCTTCAATTAGCGTCTGATGCATTTGCCGTAAACGTCGTTGTCGTGGATCATAATCTCGTATCCCCGTGATTTGAGTTAGTTCTCGATGCTGCTGATCTAGATGTGGTTGTTTCAGCATATCAAATAATCCTTGACGAATGGTGTTAGAACGGGTGCGGCATTTCTGAAAATTTTGATTTTCAGATGCTTTTGATGATTTTTCTACATTGGAATCTAGATCCGAAGATCTCTGCTTATCACTTTCTTTTCCATCTACATTTTCATCATCAATTGTATGCTCTCCTTCAACACTTTTTTGCCTTATCTCAACATTTTTTATTGGATTCTCAATCTCTTGGATCTCCTCATTCTGAGTTTCTCTTTGACTATTTAATACCTGCTTTTCAACGAATTGGTACACATTTTGTTGTGGTTGCTCTACAGCGATTTTTACTTTTTGACGATCGGTTAACTGTCTACATCTATTATGCTCTATCTCTTCATCCTTTAACGTAGATGTTGAAATGGAAGAAGAATCGGACGACGAGGATCTCTGTTCCCCTTTTTTATCAACGCTATAATTCTTATTTCCTGAGGGATTTGATATGTTCTGACTATTATTAGGAACTTGAGGTGCTTCGGGCTTAATCTGAGGACTTGGTGACCTGTCAACAGACATAGTAGGGGGTTTGGAGTCTTCAACAAAATACCTAAAAAAATCACAAGGATACGGCTCCGGATTTTGTTCAAACCGGTTAACTTTGGGTGTCGGTCTTCGTAGGACAAATGATGACAATACTGCTGTGTCAAATGGCGAAGAATATGTATTATCTTCATACTGGTTGTAAAAATTATTAACTAAATGTGGTGATCTAGAGGGACTTGGTTGTGCACCCTCAATGTTTTCTTTGTAAAAGCCGAAAGGTTCATCGAACTCACGATTTAAAGAATTAGTCCTTGAGATACTCCGCGAAAGCCTTGTTGGATCCATTGAAGACGACGGTGATGATAATAAATCAGATATTGATAGTTGAGTACCTCTAGATGGCATATCTGGATATGATGGGTAAGGTCGCAGTGATAAACTTGATTGGTCCGATATTGATTTTGACCCCGAATTTGAAGGACGTTCAGATGATAATGATGACGATGATCCAGAGATTGAAGGAAGTGGATAAGAGGATTTCGGTTGACGTGGTAAAGTTTTAACAGACAAATTTGGTGATACTGAAATGGACTCAGTAAATGACAATTGTGAGTCAATTCTTGGAGGATAAGGATATTTTGTCAATAGTTGTGACTGAGGTTGATTAGCCGATCCTCCTGCTGAAAAAGTCTTCAAAGACGTAGATGATGTGACCATTTCGGAAGTTACAGTTGCTGAAGGAATTATTCGGATTGACGACCTAGATGAAGACTGCATGCGCATCCATTTTGAAGTTTGAGGAGGCGGCGACGGTGAATGGTTTCCATGGTTTGTATTTTGAGATGACGTTGATTCTTCTATTTCCCTACTAGGAGAAGTAGATAATATCCGTAGTCCTTCAGTGCATACGGAAGCCGAAGTCAAAGTACGGCAACGTTGTCGTGTCAGCCCAGAATTTTCAACCGTACTCGGGAGAATATTTGGAAATGCAGATTCAACCAACGAGTAGTCTCCTATCAGTGGACGGCGTCTGTTGCATGGATACCGAAGTCGTACCTCAGTTTGCGGTATTCGAGAAAATGTCATACTACCACTCACAGCACCAACATTTCCACCTCCATATATGAGTACGGCATTGTCATCAGCACCACCAACATAGTACCTAATCAGATCGGGTACACTATCAAATCCCGGTTGACGCTGGTCGTTGTTGTTTACAACTGCAGTTGAAACAGCAGTAGGCATTGAGGGTAAAGTTTCTCCAAAACTGAATTGCGATCGTTCATATACTGTTCCTGGTTGCAGGATTATCTATAATTTTTTATCACATTAAAATATATATTAAGATTGAAACATTATATAATAATTTATTAATATGATCTTTAATCATTCCAAGGAATAAAATTTCAAATTTGTAAAATTGAATTCAGTAAGCCACGGCACTCTTGCCAGATAAGGAAAATGTTTACCATTAAAAATAATTTGCTTAAATTAATGTTAAGATCCTAAGCAAAATATCCAATTCCAAACTTTTACAACGATGTATTTTTTATTGTTTTATATTATTAAAAAAAAATGTATTTATAGAAAAAACTTATCAAAAAGTGTAACACTTAAATATTATACACAGCTAATTGAGACCTACGACATAAAGTACCTAGTTTTAATGAAATATTTTTATTTTTTAAATTTTAATCAAATATTTTAAACAACTCAATAAACTTTACAAACCAATTGTGTTTTAAATTTATGAAAAAAAAAATTAGACGAAATAAATTCTTAGTCATTTTTAGATTGTGTACATTTTTTAGTATTATACTTGTTAGTTTTGTACCAGAATCAACACAAATATTAGAAAAAAAATGCATTACCAAAATAATAGATCAAGTATTACATGTGTCACTCACCTCATTCACGACAAAATGCAACACTGGATTTCGAAGCTGCCTTTGCTGTCTCCGTTGTTGTTGTCGGCGATTTTTACGTCGCTGCTCATCATGGCTGAGTTTAGATTTGTTTTTTTCCCCAGTTTCATTGTCTTCGTACTTGTCGACTCGCAGACACGATAAAACGTATCGGCCTGGTGGCCGGACATTCAGGCTGTCTCGAACTAAGAAACAGTAGAAGTGCCGTCGTGGTCGGTGTAGCCCTTTAGGTCTTTTTAGCAGCGCCGCATCCATTGCAGTTGACTTGAATACGGAAAGAGCCAGAGCTATGCCACGTTCGTCCATGAAGTCATTAATACCGAGATCCACATCACTACTGTCACTGCTAAGGTCTTCCACCCCATCCGAATCACTGGTTTCTTCGACACGCTGTTGTAGAGACGAAGAGCCTTTAGTGGCAGTAGCAGAAGCATCGCTCGGAGAAGAAATCGAAACCGTGTCATTCGCAGTTATTATAATATTAGTAGCTAAACCATACTCTTCAGCGACACATTGCCGTAAAAGCCGCTCAGCTTCAGCCCGGTCCACCTGATTACCATGGTACCAGGCATGCGACCGCAAGTCATCAGCTTCCAACGATGACAACTCCCATTCCAAGAGTTTTTTCAATTTTTCGGCTTCTACTTCAACAGTGGCTGAGTCGGCATTCAACGGTGATGATAAACGCTGTGATTGTGGTGGTTTATGTTGTTTTTTGTATGATGGTGATGATTCATATGGCAGAAAAGTTCCAGACTCCATAGTTGAAATTCTTGCAACACGATTTAGAGAAACTTGCTTTATTATTCGATGTTGTCTAATGGATATGTTGTTGACCTCGCCATCATCAGCGCCATTCTATTTTATTGTGAAAAGGTAAAAATAAGACATTTAATAAATAACAAATAATAACCAAGAGTAATAACCATGAGTTATAAAATTTTTTTTGATAAACTATCTACTTAATGAGTTATATAATAACTAACATGTCATTTATATATATTTTATCACATAAGTTCTATTAAAAATAAAGCGGAATTCGTAAAAATTTTGATTTACAACGTTTTAACCAAAATAAATGTTTAAAACTTTTGCAATATTAGGAATCAATTGTAGAAAACATTGAAAATTGAAATCTAAAAACAAACCTTTAAGTCGTTCTCAAGTAAATATGAAAAATCTAGACTGGTTTTTTAGAAACGTTATAGTTATTTTAGTTTGATCAGAATAGACAATCGATTGGTATACTATTTTTTACAACTTGTGTGTCATTTAAATAAATATAATAATAAATTTACCAAGACTCTATTGCAATGGCAGCATCGTATTAGGTACATTTAAAACAAAAATCGATTGACGAAAAAAATAATAATATTATTATATGACACTTATTATGTGCCAAAAATAAAATTTAAGAATCAAAAAAATTTATTTAATAAAAAAATTTATGAAATCATAAAAAATTTTACAGTCAGAAGGAATACATTTATTGCTCCAGTCCAAACTTCAAGAATCTAAAATAGTAAAATCCCTATACCTATTGTATAACTATACAGAATTCAATGGACCAATGCAGTGTCAGAAAAAAAATGGTAAAATTTCAATTTAAACAATTGATGAACTTAATTTTTTATTGACAATGAAAATCAGTTAAATTTAGTTTAAAAAAATGTGTTAATTTGTATAAGTATAAAAGTTAATTTACTAATAAAGTAATAAATTTGTCAGTTATTAGTATATTATATTATATTATATTATTATTTTATAATTCTTAACAATTTAAACAACTAATAATATTTTTTATTTATTTTATCATAGAATTGTAAATTGTTTGTACATTTTAAAATATTCATAACTTGTTTTAAAATTAAAATACAAAGAAAATCTTAATAGGTTTGCTAGATAATATTTTTATTTTTAAATTTGATACTTCATCAAATCAAATAGGTTAATTTGCTTTAATATTAATCATAAAAGAGTAGAATTGATAATTCAAAATGTACAATTTGCCATGTTACGCTTGTAATATGGAGACGACACATGCGGATGGGGATCCTCTTAAGTAAAAATTAGTTTGTTAGTTTTGGACAATAAGCTCCTTTAATTATTCAAATTATGAACAGTAAATTGTAACTAAAATGTAACAAATTATTATTATATGAATACATTTTTCCAATGATTTATTTAAAAGATATCCTGATTTTCCTTAATTAATTTGTTATTTTCTGTGATTTATAAAACTACTGGGAATTTCAAAATTGCCTTCCCCAATGCACTAACTAGATTCATTTTTCAACTGGAAAAGCTACTGAAGTTGAAAATCGAAGCAATATTTCGACAACTTTACTTATCGTATTTACAGACACAAAAAAAATATATAAAAATATAAATCCATTTAAAAACACACATCATTTTAAAATCAGTACATTAATAACTCCGCTCAGAATCTTAAACAGTTAAATAACAAATATAGGAACTCCCTTCGCTTACCGGCTCCCTCCCCACGGCATAAATATTTAACCTATAGTGAGAGGAGGGACGATCTCATAAAGGTCGTGGGGAGAGCTTCTCTGCCATACGGGCAGACAGATGACCTAATAAGTAAACTGAACCTTATTGTTAGTTAAAGTAACACAAGTATAGTTCTCCCGGTCTTTAAACTCAATAGGGACCTCCATTAAATACACATTTGATTATCCTTCTAGTGATATAGGTATATAGCAACTAACCTATATAGAATAATAACTATACAGAGAAATTGATACTTAAACATAGTTATTTATATACAAATAATATAAAATATTATTCCGATAACTGAATGGTTTTTAAATACCTATAAAATATGTTTATAAATCAGTGTTTGGAACGACGTTTATATTTTTAATGAATTTGAACGATTTTGAAGACGCTCAATTTATTTATTATTTAATAAATATAATATGTATATAATTTAGATACTTTAGAAAATGTATATGATCTAAAGTCTAAATTGTTTTTATTTTTGGGTTGAGACCTATATGTTTATGGCTTTTTATACAAACTGCTGGTAAACTATTTATAAACAAAAAATTAGATGAACGACCTTATGGACGCGTTTATTTTTTCAAAGAACGTGAACGTGAACGCGTTCGTTTGAAAAAACATGAACGTGAATGTGAACGAGTTCCTTTTTAAGGACTGAACGTGAACGTGAACAAATTCATTTTTTTAGTGAACGTTCCGAACACTGTTATTAATTATAATTATCATTGAGGAGCGCTCATATTATGTAGTAATAGTTATAAGTAGAGTTGATACTAGATACAAAAATAATAAATTGTTTTCAAATATTTCTATTCTTCTTATCTATTATTAGTTTCGAAATACCAAATTACAAAAGCGTGAAAAAACACAAAATATAACAAGAACATGCTATTTGTGTTAGTCGATAATGATGATTAGAGTGAATGTAATTGTTGCAGATACATTAGAGATGTTAAAATATGGTATTTTATTTTTGTTTTGTATAATACCGTATTATACAGATATTATACCAGTATTATACCGTATAAAACCTTACACTACCTTAAATTATAGGAAATTCAATATAGATTATAACCCCATTGTTAAATATGAAACATGAATTATTTTAAAATGGATTAATCGAAAAAAAGGGTAAAAAGTCAGAACAAATTTAAAAAACACATAATACAAGAATTATTTTAGACCTAATTCACCAAATTAATATTTAGTCATGCTACCATGATGTAGTTACCATATGGTCCATACACTTAGTGACTAGAAATAACTTAAATTTAAAATATTTTAATTTATTACAATTCGCATTTCATGGTAAATTATATTCTTAAAATATCAAAAATAAACTTCAAAATAAATTAGGATTTGAGTAATCTTATTATCTGCCAACTAGCATATAAATATATCTACTAACTCGATAAGGATAAAATTACGCAGCTATGGATATTTTTAGAATTAGTACGCGACGGCCAACGGGTAAACATGTAAATGATAATAATAATAATAATAATAACAATAATAAATGATAATAGTTTTTATCTTTAATCGTGGTAATAACTAATAATAACGCTTTTTTTTTATACCGTCTGTATAAAATTATTTTGTACCATGTGTATAATACATCGTATAATAGTTATAATACAGTAAAATACCACTGTATAATACAAACTCACATCTCTAAGATACATTAATAATAATAGCTAGGCTATTAACGCACTCGCTGCACATGTAAATAACACCACCAAAGAAAAAAAAAGAAAAAATGAAAGCGAGATTTTTGCTCAAAAAATGCTCTACAGGAAAAACTCTCACATTATACAATTATCTATTTAGAGTACATTTTTTTTTTTAGAAAGATCATAATTTTTTATAGGGCACATTGAACTTAAATTTTTTATTTCGTTATTAAAATAAACATAACACAAATTACAAAAGCTTGAGAAAAATGGCAATATTTAAACCATTTTACATAGCAATAGAAATAAAAGTTTGATTTGTGAAATTCAAGTCCAATGCGCCTTGTGAAAATGTATTTATATAATTTATATAATAAAATAAAAATTCTGTTTCCAAAAAATAAAAATAAAATAAAATTATCGAAATCGGATCAATCTACGAGACGTAAGAATTTTTCCAGTAAAGCAAGTTTTTAAGTAAATTAATAGGTTTATTTATAAATTACAGGCCCTATAACCTTAGAATCGATTACTACGTTACTATAAGTGAACCTTGGATAAGAATATTTACCAGATTAAATATATATAATTACATATAAATATAATCAAACTAAATTGAAATGATTGTTTCGTGTACCAACGTTATATTTGTCAAGCCTCAACAACTAATAGACTTGAACAATGAACAAAAAAACGAGGTAAAATTCAAATAAAACATAATATTTACGTTCTATTTTGATGATTTAACAATTAATGTTTTTTAAAACTTTATACCTTACTTTATTTAAATTTAAATACGTAATACCATTGATTTCATATCATTAAAAGAATACATTTTATTTAAGCATTTATTTGTTAACAATTTTTTGTAGTTTTTTATTGATTAGATTTGTAATTCTAAAAGCTTAAAACATATATATTATGTGTAATTATTTTTGTTAATCTTTTAGGTACAAGTTTTTACACTATACAATTAAAACTTAGTCAAGTGAATTTTATAGATAATATTTCCGATACTACATATCGAAAAAAGTGCATAACATTGGTTTACGATTTAAAAAGACAGACAATATACCAGTAGGAAAAGCAACTAGCGATCAATAATGATTCACAAAAAGGTTAACGAAATCGAGCAGCTACTATGTACATAAGCATTCTTTGATTCTTTGCGCAACTTAAGTCAATTGTTGGGGACACTTTTACATACCATATTTCAATATTTGGGCATAGCAAGTTTCCGCCAAAAAAATGGTTCCCTAATTTTATGTATAGCCCTTTTCCACCAATTATTATTTAGGAACCATGTAGAAATGTTATGTATTCTTATTATTATAAATTCATAATTATATACATTTTATAAGAAAATAGTTCACTCTAATTTAAAAACTAACAGAGCAAAACGCAGATTGCTGAGCGTAAAATTTGTTATGTAACGCACTTGTAAGACAGAGACTACAAATTTAATGTAGGAAAATGTCCCCTGATACAATTGACAACGAATGATGATTATAGATGAAACAAAATAATTTATACTTTTGTCGCTCGTAATTGACATATGTGTGTACCATAGACATATAAAACAACTAGATAGCCGACTCTGAATTACATTTCCATAAGAACGTTGAAGTCGGGCTGCCATATACCAACAGGGCAATGTTTACATATAATCTCAATAGATAAGATACCTTTATTATTGATAAGTGATAGTAAATAATAATTCAAATAATGAAAAAACGAATTTCTTTTCATATTCTATAGTCAAAATGTCAACTACAAATTAAATTACATAAAGTAGTAATAAGTACATAATATACTACAGTACAAATATTTATATTAATTTTGTTATCATTAATAAATATTTTTATCAACCATGCGATTTTGCGTCGGTAATCTAGTTGTTTTATAAGTCTATGGTCTGTACACACCTTAAAACACTCCTTTCCCTATTTTCTCTGGTTGGTATCGAATCGCAGTCACAAAATAATTTCTTTCTTTTAACAACTCATTTTGGAAAACTTGCATTCTTGTCATCGTCGTTCCCACACAAGGGTTTGAACTTTATCGCTATAAACTATTCACATCATAAATGGTCTTACCACAATGTACACTATACAAATGTTTTACGACCACCGCTGGAATACCCGGCATGCACAAAGTAGAAATATATAAAATTATACATTTATTGTATATACATTGTATCTACAAGCGCTCGGACATGATGAAGAGGCATACACACAGCCAACGAAAACGTGAAGGATAACCTTAAACGCTAATTTTAAAAATATTTCACCTTGTTAATATCCCTTCTTTAATGATTGATGCATATCACAACTTTTACACTCGTATAAATACATAAAATAAATACAGCAACCAAAGCGGCATCCTTTATTCTCACATTTTCTCTCTCTCTCTCAATATCTATCTCAATATCTTTCTCTTTTTCTCTCTCACACATACTTTTTTGTTTTTATAATTCCTCTCACTTTAAAATATAATATTTTTGTTATTTTTTACGCGCTAATGCCTATACAACGTTAGAAAAAACGCATATAACTAATTAATTTTAAATAAATTAAAGTACAATATAATTGTTATAACATCGAAATATTTTTTCATGTAAAACAACGATGGCTGTGTAATGAAATGGTACTTTTCAATTATATTTAATAGAGGTGCATGTGAATCTAATTTTGAACCCATCGAGATTATACAAATACCTAGTCTTAGCCCTTAGGTGATTATCATTTAAATATAATAAATGTCTAAAAGCTAATAAATGAAGACCTGTATAAAATTATTTTTTGTTTTTATAAAAACAAAATATTTAGGGCCATCAGTACGCAAAAACCATCTTAATTTTTCAATACATATTTACTAAAATTAGAAATACTACAAAATAGGTACTAATAGTATTAATCTAATACTAAAAAAGGTAAGACTATTTACAGTTACAAATTGTACAATGATACATAACATAATATTTAAGTGACGATTGACGTAAGTAAAATGCTGTACTAATTTTATTATTATGAGATTATTTTTATGAAAATAGCTGGATACTTATTACTGCTCTGATCGGATTATAACGACGATAATATAATAATATAATAATTTATATCTATATTATTATTACTGATACGATTTTTAATAATGGAACTATTAAGTTGAAGAACTACGTAATTTAGGCCAGTCTGTTTTTGAGATCCGGCAATAGTCAAAAACAATGATCAATATACCAAATAAGTACCTATAGGTTATAGCCAATGTATGGTTATTCGGCAATGTTAAATTTATGATAATTTTTGCTCACCGAACTGTCGGAACGCTGATGATGGCTATCATTCGGTTCGTCGTCATCGGGCGATACTTCAGATGTTGATGTTTGGACACCCACCTTGACATAGTGTCCATATAAAAATGGCACAAAGCGTGATGGCTATTAACTAGTGACTAACAGCTAAAAATGGGTAGCCATTGGTCAGGTATACGTCCACAACCGGAGTAACCATATTATGATTATGAATGCAGCACCGTTGAGGGTGATTATTCGGGAAGACGGCGGCGGTTCAATTGTTTGAGAATAATTAATAATTGGACGTCGTGGAATCTACAGCGCTAGCGCATCGCATCGCTCGTACCGATCGATCGAGCAGCTATACAGTGTGGGCAACTGATGTATTCGTACACGGACGAGATAATGTTCCAGCGACGGCTTAAATACCGGATGGTGCGCGTGCGTGTGTCATGTGTTGGCAACGTTCGACGGGCGGTTATCCGGCCGCTCGGCCACCGGTGTTCCCTCTTGCCAACACCGCCCGAACAATACATCCCACCGAACCACTCACCCCGTCCATCGATGCCGAAACGTCGGAAACACGTTTAATATCATCTGCCGGCAATACTCGTAAATCGTAATGCTTGGGTACACGCGTACCGGCGTACCTACCTGTCGGAATAGCGCGGATATAAAGCGAATGGTTATGGTATAAGGACGACGATCTATTATTTTAAATCCCGCATGCGCAGTAATACCTGTATCCCAAAAAGTTATAGTGCTATACTTATATCATGAAAATATACATTACATGTACCCACTCCACCGCCACCACAAACACTCTCATTGTAAACGTTTTTGAAAAATATTCTAGAACCATCAATAAAACGGCAGCGAACGCTCGGTAAACATTGAATTCCTTCGGCAGCGACGTTGCTATATCGTAGCTTTTATATAAATATCTAGACCTGTCGCAACCACATACCCTTCCTTCGTTAGTGAAATAATCAGAGGATATTCTAGACCGATCTACATGGCTGCCCACCATATTAAATTATTTGATCTGCACACAAAAAGAAAACCCCACCTTCAAAATATTCGAGAGCAATGGCAAACAATAATTCAACAAATAAAATGTTAAATAAAATACATGACAGCATTATATACATATAATATATCAATGAACCATATTCCATGCCTTTACGACGCACTCAAATAATCTTTTAATAATGTTATCGATGAATATTCTAGAACACACGGTCCGGGGGAAAACATAAATATTCATTATTGGAATAAGACCAATGATCATCAAGGCAGGTCATTGGAATAAACAAACGCTTATTAATTATATCCAAACTAATTTAAATATTTAATGGCACTGGTAATTATACCTACCATACTGATATAATAATCGAATAATCAATGGTAATTTTACATACAAATAATATTCCTAGATACATTGGTGTTATATGATTACGAAACCATTTCTTTTTTGCAATTTTTTTTCAACAATTTAAAATTTATTTATTAAATTACAGTTCATTCTAATTAAAAATAAGCACTTTTATAACATCCTGAATAGAATGAGACTATTTGATTTTACATATTTTCACAAATGTATGATGCAAAATGTAAATACATATTTTTAAATATTATACTAATACGTACTTATTATTTCATATTTGAATACCTTGTCGTTGTAATAAGGAGATAAAATGCAATAGATTACTAGTTTTAATGTCACCATGTTGGGTAAGCAGTGTAGCTTCTAGCCTACCTTCTAGTATAAGCATTATGTACAATTATTTTCGTTTGTTCGTGCATTTAAGTGCATTTTTATTTATTACTTTTTTTTAGTCAAATATTTCATATTTTTTGATACGTGTTTTGGCAAAAATAAGAACATAAGCATTAATTACATTAAAATTCACACTTGAAACTATTTATATATATTATATATATTTACAATCCACATTATTAATAATCAATAATTATATACCTATGTAATATTTAGCCACTATTGCGTCACTATGTGCTAAACGATTACCAAATAATATACCAATTTAAGCATTACTGTATCATACCAATTATTTTCAGTAAATAAATATTATTAAAATATAATCCATCGTGTCAAAATTCAAAAATAGAGTTACATTTCAACTTATGTGTTTAATAAATTTAGTTTAAATAAAAATAAGGTTAGATAAGGTTAATGTAACCATAATACGGATTATTTTGAAAACTATACTTAAAACGGCCTATAGTTGCTTTCACGAAAATTAGCAGATGACCTTGTCTAACATTGAATTAATTCTGCTCATTTCTTTGTAAATAGTAGTTATCATTATTTTGTAAGCTATTGCTTCAGAGAGAGCGATTATTTTGATATCAGTTCACGAAATAATAAAAAATACTATTAGACACGATAAGTTATGGAATTAATTTAGTCAGTTGCTACTTTCTGTGAAAGCTACACATGTAGTATTCATTATTTTAAAACATTTTAAACGATTTTTTGTTCACTAGACAGTCAAGACTCGATAACTTAAATTTTTTTCATTGCCTTTTGAAGTGATTTTAAGTTGTGTTTGAGGTATTTAACTCGAAAATTATATGTCAAATTTATTTTTATTCCACTTGCGATTCGAACTATCGAGACTCAACTGTATTATAAAGTAGTTATAAAAGTATATGAATTGTATAATTTTAGATAGAATTTTTCTTTATTGTTAGATCAAGGTATGCATTTAATATATAATACTTATATTAAAAAGATATTGCTTAATATTACTACTAATTATTTTGCAACAAACTAAACTACATGCACAGAAGCTCAAAAAAATATGTTTAAGATACACAGCTTATATTATTTAATAAATTCAATAAATTACTGTAGTGACACATAATTTACATTTTTTTTAAAATACATATATACAGTCGGCTCTCAATAATTCGAAGTTGACAGGATTGTTAAAAAACTTAGAGTAGTTCGAAATAACGAGAGCAAAAAATAAATTCAAATTACTGAGTTAAAGAAAAAAATGTTATTTATTAAATATTAATTCTTTCAGCAAATCAGGTGGTACATATTAGTTACATATTGTTTTTAGATTGTAAATTAAACCACAAAATAATTATACTATGTAAATTAAATTATGATTTTAAAAGATTATTATTTTTTGAAGAAATCTGTAATGGTTTTCTACCTGAATTTAGTTTTATTTTTTCATATCTTTTTTCATTTGGTGAATGTAATTCGAATTACCGAGCGTTGAACGTAAGATAGAATTATCACGTTGTAGCAAGGCCGTAATTGAAAAAAATATTTTGGAGGATCCAAAATGTTTTCAAATATAGATACTGAACACTTGTTATTACCTAACCTCTAAAATGTTTCTACTTTTAAAAATTTCTGAGAGGGGGGGAGGTACGTACCCTTGGACCCTCCCCCCCAGTTACGGCCTTGCGTGATAGTGGTCAATTTTCCAAAATTTAATTTCGAATTACCGATCATAAATGTTTATTCGAATTACCACGTAATTTTCAATTGACCGAAACATTTACTTCGAATTATTGAACGTTTGAATTATCGAGAGTCCACTGTACTATACTTAATAACACGCTGGTATAGTCTGCCCAGAGCTCGCGTCGTCTAAAAGTTAAGTTTAGATGTAGTATAGATTAGTTAAAATGTTAAAGTTAAACATCTGTAATGTATGCCTTTTAATTTGTATTATAAAAACAAAGTTTTTTATCATAAAAAATATTGTAAATTGTAGTGTTTTATTTAATGTTCCAAACAATAGTTATAGTTTTGTTTTATTATTGATGGTTTATAATTAATGAAAATTATAACTGTAAGTTTTTATTAAAACTCAGTGGACATCCATTGACATTTTTTCAAAGTAGGCTAAATAACTAAAGGTAGGTATTTTGGATGGGGTATTGTAACTTGTTTGCCTATTTTAGAGGCGGCAAATTTTTGATGCTTATAGCTGTGAAAAGGATATCTCCGCCTCTAGTCATAACTCATATTAAGGAGTCCATACATAACATTATTAATTTTCTTTCAATAATTTAGTTTCATAAGTTTTAGTTTTCAGTTTCAGAAAATCAATTAATATTTTGCTTTAAAGAATTCTCCGATATAATCACGTTAAGTGGAACCCCGTGTGGAACTCATTGTTTATTATTCGGTCAAAAATGACCGCTATCACTCACCCGCCGTACAACGTATCGAACGTATAATCAGGAACACGGTAAACACCATTTATATCATAATTCCATTCCATTCCATGAGATACATATTACCCTACTAACGTCACATGTCATTCAAATACAATATTTTCGAAGAATTATTATCTACAACAAACAGCGACCTAGTAAAGATTAGTACGTAAACTGTCACTCCCTCGGTAGAGATATTTAAAAGAATTGGTATAACCAACAAATAGTTCTCCATTAGATATACATATTATGTATAAAGTAACAAGTAAGTATCCAGTCATCTCACACATTGGTGATAAAATATTACTTAATAATATTTCTAGAACGATAAAACAGGCTGCCCATACGGGCAAGGAATACTCCATCTGTGCATTAAATATTAATTCGATTTATTTTTTCTCTGCGTTATTAGCAATGAACATGTTTTATTGAGAAAATTATGAATTAAATATTTAAGACCTATAATAATATATTATTCTACAGCTGTACAATAATACAAGCATAGCAGACGAAAATTATTTAACAATACAGCTTTGGCATAAAATGACTAATAAAGTTAAAAATTAATATAAAACCCACAACTTGTCTACTTTCTGTTTTTAGACATAATTTATTTATATTACCTTTCAAAATGAAAATAAATATGGAGTAGGTACCTATTATACCCTATCTCCACTACCGTTCTCAACACGCTAACGCTCAACTCATATGTAAATGTGATAATATTATTAATTATTAATCACACACTGACGTCTGACATAGTCAATATATACATATTTATGAATAATTATATAAATAATAATATATAGTTTTTACTTCTTAAAAACGGCACACTCCGCTGATCGAACCTACAAAGTGTAATCTACAGTTAAAATATCGATAAATTATTAAACTGAATATTACGTATTTATGAATACATTTATAATTTTTAATATAATTTATGAAAGAAATATAAACCAATTAAAGTTAGTTTAAATTAATATTATTTATTAGGTTATAATATATATTTTACTATTTAAAAACTTTATAATAGCCTAAAATAATTAATAGACGAAAATGTTCGACGTTTGTGGAATTTAGAAATTAATATACAAGAATTTTGAATTAATAAATATTATTATTATTAAATTACTAGATTTTATTGATTTGATAAATGATACTGATGATAGTAATATGTTTTTTTAACAGGAACTCAAAAAGTGAACGCAGAAAATTAAATTGTTAATTTGATTTAATTTAAGAAGACGTGTTACCAAAACGAGTTTACGTGGGGTGCCTCAGAGATAACGTTGCGGGCTATATAGGCGACGACTATTGTTTCGGTACGGTACATTGTCATATTATGGAGATCAGATTGGTAATCACTTCAGAGCAATAAAATTATTATTATTGAATGATTAGATTATAGAAGGATGTATTTTCTGTATACATGTCTAACCTATTTCAATCGTCCAATAGTTTATAATGAATTTTAGCTTTTATTTATTTTTATTATTTTATTTATACTTTGTTCCAAATTAGAGCACACCGGGCGGCCACAGGCAAAACCGGTTTTGTTACGTAAATTTGGTGCGCTCTTATTTGGAACAAGGTATATTTAGCTATAATTTATAAAAATGTAGAAAATCGTAACTTTAACGGTTCTAGAAAAAACTCAATCAAATAAATTTTGCAAGTTTTTATATAAAATATTATAACAAGTACGGAAGCATGTTTTTATGTCATTTTTTTTTAGTATTTGGTTCTCTTAGAAAATAAAAATAAAAATCATACGCACTTATTTAAGAAATCAGAATTAACAAAGATTTTATTAGTGAAATTTACTTGATATCATCCAATAATAATACTGATGTTATGTCAAATATTAATATGGATAATTGAATTCCGAATCATTAACAATAGTTAGTATTTAAGGTGATCAAAGTTTCAACATATCAGAGGTAGACAAATGAAAACAATTTATTACCATTGTGATTTACGTGATAAAAACTAAAAACTAATTTTCTTAGTTTGTAGGGGCGCATGTACATGGTAAATTCCACTGCTCGAAATGAACTATTGTCTATAGGTAAACTAAGATAATGTAAATTCTGCCCGTAAAAAAAATAGAAATGGTACCAAATTTTTAAATCATTATAAGTAATTAAATAAATATATATTTTACATAATATCAATCCTATAATTACATCATGTAAAATAAATAAAAAATTTAAGACTATATACGACGTAGCAGTGAACATAAACACACAATTTTAAACGATAACAAAGTGATTTAAATAGTTTATAATGTTTCCATTTGTACATTTATTAGAACCTAAATATTAAAATAAAAGTTGATAAAGATACAACAGGATTGACGATTGTTGTCTGATACGATAATTCAGTGTACAAACATTTTATAACTTTCAAATACTATAACAGACCACGTCACCAACAGTACGGTCGCATCATTCAGTCAAGGAACGCTTTAAAATATTGATTTTTTTTAAGCGAAATGTACAAATCCATTTTTGTACCTGTATATTTTTTTCGGATGGAATTTACACGTGCCTTTTTTTACCTGGATATTTTGCGATGCGGAATTTACCATAGAACTTATTTTTACCTGTTCACTTCAGTCACATTTACAATCCCCCGCTTGAAGTACATATCGTATAGATATGTAGGTAGAAAATTTAATATTTGATTGTAGAGTAAAAAATAGCGGTGCATGTTAACTCCACCTTAATACCTTTTTTTTAGTGTAAACCCTACCACGAAAAAAACAGGTAAATTTGGGTTCATAGATAAAATACATAAACTCAGCTATATAGCGAAGAAAAACAAGTAACAGTATACAACTTATTTATTAATATAGTGAAACCTCTAAATAGCGTACACTCTTGGTCACCGTAGTTTCGTCCGTTATTTAGAGGTTCCGCTATTCAGAGGGGGGAGGGGGGTAAATTCTCGAAAATACCTCAGAGAAATTAATAATTACATATTTTATTATTTATGTAATATTTATAATCAATAATATTTCTATATTTCTATTATTTTAATGTAAATATTAATTATACATATTATTATTTAAAATTAAATTAAAAATGCAATTACTTTAACTTGTTTAAACCTTAATGCATAGTAATTTCGTGTATCAAGACTTTTTCTAATTGCGTTGGTGACACTGCGTTTACGATTATGTTCGTTTGTAATGGAATCACAAATACAACTAAATACCTTCGAGTAAGAAATAGTAATGTAGGATACTTCACAGAAAATAAACTAGAATAATGTTTTAATCGACCCGATGATGGACAGTTAAAATTAACTTAAAATTATAATAGATAGAGAGATAATTATAAAGGTATCCCATGATTATTCTATATTTTAGAATTGTCAAAATCATAATGAAATTACCATAATAGTGTCAGGTATTTAGGGGCATTCCTGTATAGAAATAGTGAATTAATGACCGTTTTCTGAGAAAATGTCTGCTAACTCTAGGTTCTGCTATTTAGAGGTGTCCGTTAAAAATCATAATTTTTCAAATAATTATCGGCCTCACTGGCAATCTAAAAACAAATATTCTAACTTTTTTATTAGCCATAGTCATTAATGCGCCGGCACTTCAGTGTGAGTATACCTGTTGACCACCCGTGTACCGTACACGATGGCGCGACCTACATATTTGTATATATTTGGATTACGCACTCGCACGCACACGGCGATTTATATGGACTGTAAATGTACCTACAGTTTACCTAAATTCCAGGAGTTTCCAAAATATGCACCCTACTTGCTTTGTTAAGCATTGTTAAGCATTCATAGGTACCTAATAATGTTTTTTATTGTATTTATTAAAACATGTTCGAATATTCTAGAAAATAACTGCGGCTCTCAATTTCTCATACAATAGTGTATCCAACAGAGAAGACCTACTCTGAAAGGAACAAAACGGCAGCTGGGTCTAAATTCCTCTACCGCTGTATCCTAACCTAACCCAAATGTGCCCTCCTACCACCGTTTAGTACAGTTGTTCACGATCGACCCTAAACAGCTCAACGTAGTCGTTGTTGTCGTAGTCGTTATTGTCAAGAAACGAAGAATCCAATAAAATAATATTTTTGAGGTAAATATTTAAAATACATTTCTTACAGATATAATATAATATTATATTTATTAGTAGCGCACATTTTTAAACATTCATCAACATATTCATTTAGACAAAACTTTTTGGACTATTAAAATAATTTTTCAAGGTCATTATACAAATCAATAATTATTAAAGATATGATTTTGTATTGTACGCTCGTATAAAATTGTATTATACAAGGTATTAACATGATATAAGACTATTTTAAACGAGTTATCGATATCATTATAAAAATAATTGAATATTTAAAAATATAATTTATTATGAATTATAACTAGGTACATTATTATTAATTAAAATTATTTCTTGTTATTAGGTATTTTAAGATTAGTGGACATGCCTTTAAGGTTTAAATATTAATTTAATCTAAAATAACTCTTATGTAATTTATTTGTGCACAATGTTTGATAATTTGAGGTACTACAAGATTCAATATATTACAATTCTACATTAAGTATAATAAAAAATAAAATACCGTATTTCAACATCTCTAATAATTTATTATAATCATAGAAATAGAATTTGTATATACTCGGATATTTATTTTCAAGCTTATTTTGCTAATTTTAAAAATTTTACATGAGATACATTAGTTTCAGGATGCCAATAGAAATACAAGTTTCCGTTTATTTAACGTTTATCTAAAATATGTAAATTAATTATTTTCGTATATTAAGGTAAAATATAGTTTATATAAATCTACATACATATTATACATATTGTTTGCCAATAATTCTGCCTAATAATATACAGTTATATCTGCTATAATGTTATGAGTATTTTAATGTTAATTGTTTGTATATCTTAAAATACTCATAACTTGCTTTAAAATTAAAATATAATAAAAAGCCTAAGATTAGCCCCAGATAATAATGTTACCTTCAATTTTTATAAGAGGTAAATTCACTCTAAATTTTAAACTAGATTTAAAACTCTAGATTTTAAACTGCTGAGCGTAAAATTTGTTATGTTACGCGATTGTAAGACGGAGACAACACATGCTGGTTTAGCATCCTCTTAAAATTTAAATTACAAATCTTTAACTAATTAAAAACCTATTGCTCTAATTTATAAAACCACTATTTTAGGAGAGCACATAATAATGCAAAAAATATTATGTCAAATCAATATTCCATTTTTATTTTACTATAATAAGGGAACTCATTAAATATCATATAAAACAATTAAATCACAAATCTTATAAAACCTAGAAAAGTAATGAAAATTAAACTGTCAAAATAAGGTGTATAATTCTTCTTGTTTCGTTGAGGTAAAAACATATTCGAACTTGGTATCATAAATTATATAAAATTATAATTATTATATATTATATAATATGTAAGAAGTTCCTGACCTTTTTTGTCTCACGACACCTTTAGTCATTTTCTAAAAATCTAGAGGCACCCTAGGGCTGGGCTTAGCAGAGCAACAAAAAAAAGGTCATTCAAAATCTACATTTCTTTTTAATTTAGCATTATACTATGATACTATTTACATTTTACAAACTATATACTGTACATTGTACACTTATACACATAATACATTTTATAAAACAAATTATTACATAGTATATATTTTTTCGATACCGGATACACGTTTTATAAAAATTAAGATAAGATAAAGTCACAAATATTTCACATCCAAGCGATAACAATCAAACCGGTATCGGGTATGAACATTAAAACATCGTAATATTTCTACAAAATATATGAAACACTACAATAGTTTTTATATTATAGTCTGTTTTATTACTCACAGTCCTATATGCTATAATATATATAGGTACAGTGATATTTTCATGAAATCGTTTTTTCTTAAAAAAATATATTTCAAATAATTTCACGGCACCCTGGTTGGGAATCTCTGTAAATATGTTATCAGTAATCACTAATTTTCTATTAATATGTGGTAGTGCTTGAATACGTGTATGCGCATTGGCACAAATCCATTAAAATTTCAAGGAGCTAACATTTTTAACAGAGAGAGGCTTTGATCCCACACAATTGAAAAACTGTACATTTGGGAGCTTAGCTACTTGCGATTTGATCATTTGAGTAGGTATTCGCAATAAGAAATGTTTCAATGAACCGTAGGCGTTAACATAAAAATTTCCATACAATATACAATATACTAAACAATACTTACGTCCTACAGACTACACAGTACTTATTTCAAACAACAATTTGTACATAACATAACAATAAATATAGAGAATGTATATATCTATGAATCTACAACGAAATGATGAACTCATAATTTAAAACAAAAAGTGTTTTGTTACTTTTGTACACACTAGACCACAATAATATGTTGAACGACATAATTTATATTGTTATTAAATTACTATTCTTGTAAATCATAGTAAGTACTATAATAAATCTACAATCTATAATAAATCTACATTTTTAGTTTATATTTACATCATGAAATAATAATTTATTGAAAATGAAGACGGTGTTAGACGATGAATAATAATAATAAAATTGTCTAGATACTTGGGGCATTTCGGTCAAGCATGTGTTTAACTTGGATTTTTTAGGGGGCATTAATAGCAAAATATACCTACTTATAAATGTAAAATATAAATTATTAATTGTTACATATCAGTGGTAATTACCGTGGTTATTTGACATTTGGCAGTGATATAACGTTTTGGAGCTTCTTCACAAAATAATGTATTAACCCAAAATCGTGTAAACACAATATTTAGTATAGATACACACTGAAAACTTAATTTAGAATTGTTTATAGGCATAGGTACTACTTTTTTAATAACTCGTTATATCTAGATGAAATATTTTTTGCTAAAACATAGGTGAACATTTAATACAAATTTCCTCATAAGTTTATTATTTTTAGTTCACCAAAAAGTTACGCTATTTATAAACATTTACATGAGATGTTATGAGCAGATCTTTTGAGGAAAAACAAATAAAATAAAGGAAAAATTGATTTTTACACAAAACCTTTTTCGAAAACATCGATTTTGCTTTATATTGTAACTCTACAAAACATTACCTACCGTAAATACATACAATTTTACAAGCAATTTCTATATACACCATACAATTTGAAATCAAAAACAGTAATTAAAACTACTTGATATCGACTCTCTCACATTTTTGATTTTTTGATTTTAACTTCACCAAAAATTGAATTATGACCATTTTCTACTTATTCTTTTTTAACATAAAGTTTTTAAAAATTTAAGGATAATATCAAAAATGTGGGAAATTCGATATCAAGTAAGCTTGACGACAAATTCAAATAATTTTTTAGAATTCTTATCACTTCATTTGATCAATCGGTACATTTGGCAAAGAACACGTCTAAAAATCATATGTTACGTGTGCGTTAGACAAAGACGAAAAGTAACGGCATTGAATCCCCTAAAGAGAACGCCATACCCTCGGATATTGTCTCCGTCTTACAAACGCGTACAACACGCAAAAACTGTTTAGTGTGGGACAACTTTACTCTCTCTGAATTTATAATAGAATTTCCAAAGTTCCATAATACGTTTGGAAGAACTTAATTTGTGTCGTAGCGTTTTTTAATTTGAATTGCATAAATACAACTAATGTTTTAGTTTGAGAACATAGGTTGTTTTTTTAAATTTTTTTATTTAATTATTACAAATTATTGGTTGGCGCTACATTATAGGCTGACAAACCGTCTTTGTTTTTCACATACTATATACAATAATGATTATTGATTTCAAATTTAACACATCCATTGATCCATTACAAGTGTAAAGGACTTATAGTGCCTATTATATGTACTTATTGTAGTTTTAGATACTTTTATAGTTTTGTAGAATACTATTCAGAATCTGAACTAAAATATATTTTGATAATTTTATAATTGAAAGATGAATTGTTTAATTATTTTTAGGACTGAGTTATAATGAATCCCGAGGTGCCATCACTGCAGATAATTCGAAGACCATTTATAATTAAAGGAAACACTAATTTTATAACGAGTGGCAGAGCGATGAGTGCTACTGAATGGACTGAACTAGTAAATGATAACGAAATACGTTTAACAAATGATGGGAAAGATTTTATTTTAGGTATTTATACAAAATAGTGGAAATTAAATTAATAATTGTAATAAATATAACAAATGTGTTAATAATATTACATTATAGGATATGGTTGTTATGAAAATAGAATTATTGTACTTGGAACAAAAGAATTTTTACGAAAATTGTGTTCTACGGACACAGTATATATGAATAGCTACAGTATTAAATTGGAATTTAAATTATTCCGGTATTTATTTATTTTGCATTGCTTTGTTGGCGAAAAAATTGTACCAATGGTATGCATAGTTTATTCTAATATTAATTTGCTTTTTTACAATGTCATATAACCATAATCATAATTATAATTTGTAGGTGTACGCACTGTTATTTAATAATAATAAGAAAGCATACTTGAGAATGTTACAAATCATTAAAGATACTTCTCATAACAATAATTTGGAGTTTAATCCTAGTAATTTTTACATTGATGTGGATATAAATATCATACCAACTATTAAAGAAATGTTTGGGTTACATAAGAAAACCATTAAATTATCTTTGTACTACTATGCAAATATCATATGGCATAAAGTTATTTGCTTAGGGCTATCACAAAGTAGCGATTGTAACATAATAAAAACAATACGGCGTATGTGTTGTCTTGCTTTGGTCCCCGTGGAACAAATCGGAGAAATTTGGACTCAAATTAAAAATGAAGCACCTCAGAACGAAAGTAATTCAAAACATTTTATACATAATTATTTATAACTAATATATATGTTATTAAAATTTAGATTTATTGGAACTCATAAACTATATTACTGACACATTTATAATTTCGAATGGAGGTCTGTTAAATAAAATCGTATGGAATCATTATGACACGGATGACATAAAAACTATAAACCACCTAGAGGGATTTGATGATTTTACTAACAAAGACATTAATAATTCGAATTTAAGTACAAAAAAGTGCATTATTAAATTGAAAGATATGCAACAAAACTTTGAGATTGACATTACAACTCCAGGAAAATCCAATTTAGACTTAATGATTCCCAAAAAATACAAGATCTTTGAAGAAAAATTCAACAATGCAAAAGAACGGTAAATAGTAATAAAAATATTTATAACGTATTTAATTATTTTTAAAATTTTTAAATTATACATTCAGGTTTGAAAATGGAACAATTTCTGCAATACAATACCTGGATGAATTAATTTAAAAAAAATTGTCCAAATTGAAAACAAGAGGAGTAGCTAACTATTCAACTAAGTTGTATTAAAACATTAATCATTAAGAGGACGTCATATTCGCTTAATCATCTTAATATATTGACTATCATTGTATTATTTTTTAACATTGCGGTGTGTGTGTTTGAAGTTAAGAGGTAGTTTGTAATAGGCGTCGCCAGGAATTTTGTCCGGGGGGGGGGGGGTGCATCGTGCATAGTACACTTTGATTTCTAAATAATGTTTAAAATTATTTTAGTTAAATACGTAGAAATTTTTTTCAAATTATATGACGATACAAAGTTATTTTTGTTTTTTCGTCGGATAAAAAGTTTTTAATAGATAATTATGCAAAAAAATCTTTTCAATAGGTACCATAAAAATTTTTTTAAGCCAGCCGCCAAGGGGGTGCAATTGCACCCCCTTGCACCCCCCTCACGGCGCCCTTGGTTTGTATTCTAAATATTATTCTTCATTAAATAGATTAGACGTATAGTACCTACTCCAAAAATTATGAATCAAATAAATATTCGAGATATTTTGTGGATTCATTCATATATCAACAAATTAATTCATTTTAGCCGGTCACTTTTCAAAATATTTTTGTATTTAACCAAAAAATCTTGCTTATACATTTTGAAAAAATTTAAAACTTAATATTATAACTAGTTTGACATTTTAATACAAAATAAATGTAATAACATTTTATTTTAATTGTTATAAACTCACACGATCTTAGACACTTCATACTTCCATACAATAATAATTATACAGGCATAATATGAATTAAACAAAACTGTCACATAGAAAAATAGTATAGTTAAAAATAATATAAAACACAAATTAAAATAGATTAAAATAGATTTTTCTAAATATTAACTTTCAACTCTTTTTAAGTATCATATTAAATTATCAGTAATCCTAGAATATTACCCCTATATTCGTGATATCTACGTAAAAATGCGATAAATACACGGTATCAAAACTGGTAAATAAAATGATATTAGATAATGTTCATAAATCATAATAAAAAATTCAAATACAATAAACTCGATTTCCGATGTTAAAAACTACAATTCAACATTATGGATTATGTTATTATAAATTGATGACGGAAAATTTAGATCAAAACGTATACCATATCATGCAGTCGTAACTATAATATCTACCTATATAGGTAGTTATAATATAACGAATGTATTATATTATATTATATTACAATATGGGTTTTTGGTACTGACAGCCAATTATGGTAAGGAAAATAGGCATTACATAGATACGAATGATAAGAAAACTATTTAAATCGTTTATCGATAAAATTCTCGATTTTCGTTAATTATTCAGACTATAATCATTTTGTAAATTTATAGTTTGAAGAATTCATATTTTGCAGGCACAAAAAAATGAAAACGGATTACACACACACCTTAGAGTTCTACATTTTCATAAAAATTGTAAATGAATATTTTTTATATTGATTTTGCAATTGTTTAATTTTTCAAGTAATAATTGACCATTTAAGAAATGTATAGAACTATAGACTAAATTAATTTTTAAATTCACGCTAAATACTTACAGACTTACTAATTCAACAATAAATATTTTATATTTTTTTTTATTAATAATTAATTTTTTAATATTTAATAATAATTTGTTGTCGTATTACTCACAAAAAGTTGTATATTATAATTAGGGCTCGGAAGCTGATACATTTTGCATTTATTTTTTGGAACTTTTTAGACTATGCTCTCCTGGCTACAAATCTGTTTCATAAGCATGTGAATCTGAATAACTAATTTTTATTTTGCATTTTTTTATGTTTATTACGTTTTAGTAGTTTTTTGACATTTTTAGGTCATTTTCCTAAATTTTTAGTCATTTTTACTGATTTCACACTAGTTCCTTTATTATCGTTTCTTGTTGACCATTATGCTGATAACTTAAAACTTGGAAATTACCACAGGCTAAGATTAGTACTTATTCAATTTCATCTCGACGATTACATTTGTCGTTTTCAACAATTTCAAAAATTTTAAATGGTGAAGAAGCTTCCAGTGAATGTTTTCCGGATGATTTCAGTGCTGATGATTTAGTACATTTCAGATTTGCCCCAATCACTTAAGTGGACGAAGAGAGAAGTTTTTTTCCAATCATAAATATTTATAAACAGATAATCGTCGTTAATTTACTTTCGATAACATAAAATACGCTCTAATTGTACAATGCAATAATTTAAATTTTTAAATAATTTGTAAGCTTTGATAAATTTATAAAACAAATATTTTTTATTTTTTTATCTTCCTATTTTAAGGAAATTGTTGTCATTTTTATGTCATATTTTGAATTTTATAGTAAAATAGAGTAAAATATTTTTAAAAAAAGTATTTTTTATAAATATAAAACTAATTTTTGTAATTTTTTAGGTCATTTTTTGCCATTTTTATGTCATATTTACATATTTTTTAAGGGCATTTTTTATTGTTTTTAAGGTCATCAACTTCCGAGCCTTAATTATAATACATTTTTTTTTAAATGTATATAGGATTACGAATTAATAAAAACTTCATGATACAAATTATTTTATACAATTTGTATTCATTCATTACACACCTACATTATATAGGTATTAGGTTTAGGTATATCATATTACACAAGTATCTAATTTATTTATTCAGATATTTAGTAAGTAGTATAAATTAATTTTAAGCGTATAGCTCTTCATGTTCTAATCCCAAATATAGATATTATTATATGAAATGCTTGAATAGTATACCTTAAAATATGCAATGCTTCCTCAAATACACCCTTCGAACTGACTGTGCACTCGACCAAATATTATGAGTAAAACTAATTAATAATAGGCAATTATTAATTTTTAACAATTTGAAATTTATTGAACCAATTCTTATTTTATTATTTTTAATGCAAATATATTTAAATCAATTAAGAACAACAAATGGATTTATTCAAAATAGTATTATGTATTTTCACATTTATACAATCATAACCTTTAAAATAATTTTTAATCAAATAATTTCATCAAAGATATTGATGATTTTACAAATTATGTTTGAAATAACATTACGTAGTATTGTATATTGTAAAAAAATGTACAATATATAATAATGTTGAATTAACAATAATTATTAACGTTTCGATAAAGTATATCATTCATTTGACAACATATTATGATTGTTTGTACAAAAAAAGTTGAATTTATCAATTAATTATTAATGATTAATTCATTATAATTGATGTATTATTAAACATTAGTGGTTGTCTAGTTGTTTAATTAGTTGATTTTTAGTTGATTTTTAGTTTTAGAAGCACTTTAGATTCCTTATTACGATGATGAGGTAGGATTGTACTTCACATTATTATAATATTACATTGTTGCATAAAAGTAAGTAGGTACCTTTATATTAATTATAAACATCATATTCATAGTTTCTATATATATTCATACATGAGATGACTAAATAACTTATTTTTTTTACAATTATTTTTTTCAACATCAATAGCCAACTATGAATTATTTTCAAACAAGATATTACAAAAAATTATTTTCTAAAACCTTTGAGTTTATATTAATGCTTAGAAAACCAATGCACTCAAATATTTCCTAACTTAATTAGTTATAAAGGACATGTTACAATAAAGCACTTAAAAATAGTTTTAATTTACATACATCAACACTAAATAAATGTAATACTTCCCATTTGCAATAGTATTAACAATGTTAACACAAGCTCAGAACAAAAGATATTTTCGATATTCTGCAAACAATGAAGATACGTTTATTAGAACTTATTATGAGTTTACTTACTAGTTTTACTAAAACATCAATTTTATTAGCAACTTTACAAATAGTTACAACAGAAATGTCTAACACGTATTTTAATTTTTCCAATACCGAATATTCTTTAAACAATTGATGAGGTAATTGAAAACCACCAACTTTAAAGCAATTTACTGTTAATGAAGAGATTGTCTGATTGACTTAAATCTAGCTCAGTCAAAACTATGTATAATAACCAAATTACCAAGTGTATTATTTCCATTACATTTTCAGTTAAAGAAATTTTTTAAACGTGATAACGACTTAGATAGAACTTAAATAATTCACTAACAACTCAAATAATGAAACACAAATAAAATATTTTGAATAAGAAAAATTGTGACAAGAAAAATTTTACCTTGACATAATAAAATTACAATCCCATATTTTATGTTCATTTATGACTTTTAAATCAATAACCAGTTAGGGACTTAGGGTCATATCTTTCAGATCATTCTATTTTACCTGTACATTATAGTTTTTCCTTATCTGACAAATCAAAACTATTAGGCAATCATTTAGCTGATTTAATTAAGGCTATTGATGCTATAAGATTTCGGTAATGATTTATGTTACAATAAATTGATACATATATTTAATGATATTTAAGTAAATTGTAAAACAACTTCAAATTATGTCAAAAAAGTTCATTTTATTTTAGGACATTTAATGGTGACAATTTAGGAATAAACACTATCAGTCAATTTAGCTGATAATTTTCTTCCAATTTCTTTTGTAGGTTTTGTAAAGCCCAAAAAACAGTAACCCATAACTAAACAAAAAAAAAATGATTTACTACTTTATAAATTAGTTAATTATGCTAAAGATGTTGCAATTAATAATTTAAAGTTTAATGGGATTTCTAAAGAATCAATTTTAAATAAAATAGTTTTTTTAACGCTTCAATTAATTATAGTGTCAAGATGCATGATATATTTGAAGGCATTTGTTATTAGAACACATGTGACATGTTACATAATAAACTACTCTACTAATATAGTAATGTAGTCAAAATGTTCTCACTTGTTTTAATAAACTATAAAACAGCATTTCAATTATGGTTGAAATAAAATAGGAAATATGTCACCTATTATTAAACTAGCTCATTTATACAAATCACACTTATAAATGTCAGTACAAAAATTATAACTTTTGTTTATTATTTTCTGTTTTTGGTAAGAAACTTATAGTAACGGAAGATGGCAAGGTTTGATTATTTCACAGAAATGTTTAAGAAATTATTCAAAATTAACTATCAATTCAAATTTCTGATAGCTCAATTTTTCACCTTCAACAAATGATAGAAAACATAATTCAGAATATTATTTTATCTCATTATTAAATGATAATTTGAAATCCAAATTTATGGATATATTAATATTCTATTCAATCAAATTATGAACAGCTCTTAATTCAATCGTTTTTTTAATAACATTTAAACAAAATATGATAAAACAAATGTATAGGTACGGAAAATCAATTTTTGATAAAATCGAATTTTGATATTGGTACCCATAACTCTAAAACAAATTACCATAGACACATCAAATTTTTGCTGACTATTTAGACTGACATTTTTTATACTTGATAATATTTTAAATCCTTTAAAGTTATTTATGGACATTTGAAATTTTCGATCTTTTGAGTTTTTTTTTAAATAAAATAAAATTTTATTCTTTTGGTAAAATGAGCCAAAATTTAATACAAGGCTCCTAATATATTGTCACAACATAATTAAAAAATTTAAATAAAAAATGTGTACCGAAAAATCAAATTACATTTTTTACACTTTTACACATTTTACAGCATTGGATATTCACTCAATTTCTCTTGTACCAAAGCTCTTATTTTGTTGTTATCAAAAAACGAATAATTGTAGAAACTTGAATTTTACACCATATGTTTATTGAATGTTTATGTTTTTATGCTTGACAAAATTTTCAATATATTTCAACAATTTTTAAGTTATTTATAGAAATTCGAAATTTTCCGTTATTTTAGTTCTTTATTCTATAAATTTCGATCAATTATTTTATTAATCGGGTCATAAAACTTGACAATTTAATACAAGGTTCCACATAAGCTTATATAATAGCAGTTGGAAAATATTAAAAATACATAGGAACTTTTTTTTTTTTACAACCATTTAAAGTTCAATTTTTTACAAACTTCACTTAATTGAAAATTTACAAATTTATTAGTTGTTAAGAATTTATAAAATGTTTAAATTTTATAGCTGAGGACTAAACATTTAAAATAAGGTTCCACATAAGTAGTTAATTTTCCTGCATAAAAAATTCAAAAAACTATACAAACGTCAAACACAGTTATTTTTATAGTTATTTTAAGTTCAAATTCGTATGAAATTATATTAAAGAATAACAATTTTAATTGTATTGTTGTAATTTAAAAATATTATTCGTGGGTAGGTATTTACTTTTCTATAGTAAGCTTTATATTCCAATATTAATAGTTCTTATGTTATTAATGACTTATATTAATATTTAATATAAATTGTAGGTATATACCTACTATGAATGACTGAGTGAGTCGGGTACATAATGAATCTGATTTGATTAATTTGAAATTTATTTTATAGGTAGGTACCAACATATTTTTTTTTTTAAATAAGGATACAATTAATATAGTATATAACGTCATATCCTAGAATGAAAAATCGTCTCCACTCAGAATCATTTTTCGTATAAAATATCATTGATACGATATTATATCATTGAATTCAAATTTTATATAATCCATTACAGTAGCCCACTTGTAGACTAATTTACAATAGAGAGACATCTACATAAACCCGCTTTTTAATATTATGGATTAAAATAAAAATAAATATAAACATAATTGTTATGTATTATTTTCAAGTTATAAAACTTAATTGGTGTTTAATTAAAAATGAAAAAGTATTTCGATTTAATGTTTTTGTTTTGTTTAATTAACAATCATAATTTGTTAAAGTATGTTATTTCCTGATTTATTAGCATGATATAACATAAATTAAAATTAATAACATAAATTAATCTATTCAAACCGTACAACAATATATAGTTATAAATCTACAAAAAATATCAATTTAATTATTTTTTTGTATTAATTTTCAATAAATTGATCAACTGTTTAAATCAACTTAAATATTCATTAGTTGAATAATCCAGTTTTTTTAAACGCATTATATTAACAAATATTTTGTCAAACCAACGACCAACTGATATTATTATTGAAATAACTTGCATATTGATTAAAATGTGAATACAAACACTCGTATTTAGATTTTTTATAATATCGTGACATTTTTTAGACATATTCATCCCAGTAATTATTAGAGGTCTGTTACCAAATTCATGTTTTGAAAAGGGACCCCAGATAATATGCTCCGTAGGAGAATAAAAATGAATAAGTGCAAAGCTTTAGTTGTCAATTTATAATAAAGTATTTCAGGGAATACCTGAAATATTTTAATCGTAATGAAACTTTCGGAGCCAGGGCCGGATTACCGAGTAAAAATCAGTGAGCCGCGACAACTTTGGGCAGCTGACTTAAATTATGGTAAGAGTTAAAAGTTTAACATGTACGGAAAATTTGGAAGGCTGAATTTGTCTAATCAGAACTCCATTTCTATTCTTAATTTCTTATACATATTGAGATTATCGGTGTGAACTGCATAATATGATCATAGGTGTCGTGGAAATGACAATAATGTGATATTAGTTTTATAATATACTTCAGTTTATTTAATATTTTCTACTATAAAATGATTTGTTGTTAAAGTTATGTAATGCAATACGATATTTAAAATTAATTAATAATGATGACGGTGTGATTTGGGGAAAATAGATAATATAACGAAAATATTTATAATCATATGCGCAGTGCCGCAAAAACCGGGTGTGCAGAGCGTGCCGCGCACACGGGCCCCGAGGCTTACATACATTTGGGGGGCCCCGGGCCCAACCCGGAGCAAACACATAAATTGTCTAAAAACGCAAAATTAATTACTCACAATAATTTTTTTTTTTTAAGTTTAAACATTAATGTAGTTGTATGTATACTAATATTTGATAAGTAGGTACCTCTGGTACCTATGTTAAAATAGGATGGTAGGTTTTTGACGTTTTTGTATAATATTATATGATCAATGGTACTATCAATTTTTCCATAACATCTATTTTTATCGCGTCTATGCGACTATGCCTCTATGGGTCGTTGTTTGTCGAATTGTCGGAAGAACAACTGGCTGATAGCTGAAAACGACGACGGTTGACGAGTGACGACGCGCCATAATATAAGTAATGTTAATGTGTTTATTTATAAACTATTAAAATGACAATATGATACGACTGATACGACGACCACGACCACGATTGTTTGAGTTGCTGGTTTTGGTATAAATATAAAATATATTTTGTAATTTTAATGATGAATATTGACGATACCTACTTTTTAATTATTATATTCTTAACACTGAGCTTAATATTGACTTACTAGTAAAGTAGTAACTAACGACTGCTCGGAGTATCATCATTTATCAGTTAATTGTTTAATGTTTAACTGTTTAAGGTTAAGTAAATAAATTCGTTGGTCTATTCCATTTACGTTCTTCTTTATTTTATTCTGTGATTCTACTGTAACCAATTGTGTATTTTTAAATTTTGGGTTTATTAAAACCTTATAATAAAAAGTCATTTAAAAATTTAGGCAAGGCTGTTAATTTTTATACTTACTATAATAAGAGCAATAAGATATTTATTTAAACAATCAGTTATTTATTTTAGCTTATTCTATACCATTAATAATTCTTATTGTTCTCTTTCAAACAGATTGAATAAAATGTAGGAACCAAAAAAAATATATATATGTTAGTATACATAAAACCTAAAAATGTTGGCACTTATAGATTGTAATACTTACAATAAAAATTAATTTAGGAAGGGGCCCAAAAAAAATATCGCACACGGGCCCCTTACTATGTAGTTGCGGCACTGCATATGCGTTATATTATGTTTTTTGAAAGTATGAAATTACAGTACCGTCAGTACCTAATATATATTATGCGTATTGCCTCAATAATTCGAATAGTTTTAATACTAGGAATCTAATTGGGGTAGTAAAGAACCACTCTACTGCCTTGTTAAATGTCGACTGTCACAGTAAAGCACGATTGAACATATTATACCTTTTTAGTTTTTATAACAACACGATTGAGCACAGAATATTTTATGCGACGTTGCCACATTCACGTTGCCGAAATTCTATAATTTATTATTATTATTATTATTCTTTAAAGCCTCAACAGGTATGGACGTATGGTTTTATTCATGTATTATTACATCAATTATTATGTTACCAGACGCGAGCCACGAGCCCAGCAGAGATTTATTGACACTGTTATCAATTAATAAATTAGTTTTGGAGCAATAAAGTTCCGACGTTTTAAACATTTAGTATTAGGGAAAATACAGAGTATAAGATAGTGAAAATACAATTCCAAAATTATTGTAGAAATAATATCAGTGTTTCATTAATCATTAAATTATAGCCGTGTCACATACATTGCGTTTCATAAAGTGCGTGCGCGTGGTTTTTATTTGTTTTTTAAATATGGATCTAGAAAATATAACAATTATTTTATCAAAAAGAGGCAAAGAATTGGCTTTAGTGAATTTATACTAATTTAAATTGATCGGAGAACGAAAAAAAGATTATATTTTATGATAGAGGTGTACCAAAATAAATGTTCAGCAATAATGTTCTCATGTTTGGATAAACGTAATGTGATTGAAACTTCTAGACAACAGAATCACATTCAAAATTCAATTGAGAAAATAGAATCTTAAATGTTGAGAGAAAATTGCATAAGAAAAGCTGAAGAATCAATTTCCACACGGCCAGCTAAAATTATTCACACCGAACTTTTAAAGTCATCTTCAATATTAAATTTAAATAATCAAAATGTAAGAAATGTTAAAAGTTTTTCAAAAATTATTGTCGATAAAAATGTTTTCGCACAGTCAAATAATTTAAAAATTTGATACACAATTCTTTATACATTTTTATTTAATTTAATTTCGAAAAAATTGTTGATCGTAAATTCACAATTATTTGTTATGATCTCGTATAAAATAAGAATTTTAACACAAATTGTCAAAAACACGAAAATTTGCAAACTATTTTGACTTGGAAATTTTGAAAAGCATTTTTATTATATCTAAGGCTTGAATATACTATATACTAATCACTAGATTATTTATAAGGTTATTTACCTAATACAAAAAAAGTGTACAGGAAAAGTCAAATTATTTTATTATGAACATTTGAAGTACAATTTTTTTCGACATTGGATATTCACCTGTAAATTCATGATTTCTCATGAATCCGCGTGTCGGTACATATTCGAAATATTCATTGAATATTTATATTAGTTTTTTCTATATGATATCATTAAAAACATATTTTGATAATTAAATAAATAATTCCAAATGGCTTAGTATAAATAGCCTATACTTGTCTAAATGTTTTGAAAATTTAATTGTGTAAATTGTGTATAAAAAATAATAATTTAAAAAATAGTTTGATAATTAATCGTTGCTTTACGTATTATTATCCAATGACCAATTTTGTCAATATTTAACTTTAAGTTCACCTTTTTTTTAATCACAAAAAAAAAAAAATCATTCAAAAATGATAAATTATTTTACGTAAATATTCTCGTTTTTCCTAATTGTTTTGAACAATTTAAGAAATTTTTATTCTTGATTTTTTAAAAGTACCAATTTGCTAACAGAAACTACACTTGTAGTCGAAAATCAAAACATGTTACTACTGTAATACCGTATACACGAATTATGAAAGAAAACACTTTATCTAAAATCACATTAAATGAGTACTTGGTAATGAAAATATGTGGTTAATAAGTAATAACTAATAACTAAATAAACGTATTCTATTCTTAACTATTGTAAATAATATAGTGTTTAACTGTATAGAAACCAATAACACGAGCGTGGGTATGAGTGCTGCAGTGACACACAGACACACAGACACACACACACACATAAACACATAGAAACGAGTTATTAGAATTATTTTTCAAATAGTAAATACAATTATTACAGTTGTTTGAAGAGCTAAAGAGTTTGTCGGAGAGAATATTTTTTTTTATGTTACGTTTTCGATTAAATTTAAAAAAGTACAGGCTAAACAGAGTTAAAACGCAGATGCATTAGAAGAGTACGTTTATACAGTTTATACTTAACAGTGAAGTAAGCTTTGCTTACTCGGTGTGCGCTATGTGCAAGAAAGTTTTCACTCCAAAACGACAATATTTTTCCATAGAATTTCAACAGGTCCGTGTAATCAGTTTCAATACGTATTCACACAACGTAGGTTAGTTTGTTAGTTATATGGTCTTATGGGTAAAAATCATAAATAAAGTTATACGAAAATCTTTATCTACCGAAGTAGATACCAAACAATAAACATTATCAGGAAATTACAATGACGTGCAGAGCGCACACGATAGCGTCGTATACTCGTGTGCAATAAAAATTATCGAACACGATAAACACACGCTTAAAAAAAGTAATTGATTTTCAACTAATCTAGAAATTGAATAATCTACCAGGACTAACTTCAGGGAGCAAACTGTGCTTACATGTACGCTACGCCCCTGTTATTCCATTACAATGAGCCCTGGGCCTTAGGAGAGTACTTACAATAAAAAAGTGACGGACACTTACCTCGTCTAATAACCGTTAGCGTCGATCGGCTGGGTGTCGTTGGCGTACGACCGGCGTGAGTTGTGCTTTCGCAAATCGACGTTGCGGACCGAGCTGTTCGAACCACACTCGAGGATTTCCTCGTCCGTGTCGCTACAGGCAGGGCTGCAGGACAGGGCCAGTTTGACGATGAATGCGGTGAGCAAGGTGGCTAGTACTAGGACCACGGATAGCAGCAACAACACGCAAGCGCCGGGAAACAGGGCTGTCGGCACCACCATGTCAGCCACCGTCGAGGCGGTGTCACCCGCGATACACCGACCGTCTGCTTCGTAGTTGTGACGGCTACTTTGGCCTGAAAAAGTCCAGACGCGGGGTCTTGCGACGAATCGCTGGTACCTAGTAGTAGTGGCGTGGTGCGCTCTGCTTCAAAACCTCAAATTGCCTTCGTCGGTGTCGTTTGAATGAGAAAAGTCGACGTCGATCGGGTGCTGGTGAAGGGTGAGATCGAAAGTCGGCGGACACCGCACATGAAACCTCGCCGGGGTGTGCTCGTGTATGCTTCGGTTGCCGTATTTTCCGCGGTTAACTTTATGTACATCGCTTATTTCAGAATACTGTAACAACACTAACAACGCACTCGATCGGAGTAGTTATCATATCATAATCGAAATATTGTTATCAGTATCTACACTGATAACAACAGCACAATCGAAGATTGATAACTACCTACACAATCGCCGATACTGCTTTTGATCATAACGATAACCAGTAAAGTTGCAGCAGCATTGCTACTACAACACTGCCGCGGGCTCGGATGGCTGGTTTATCGATAGATCGTTAATCCCACGGTTGTAGAGTATCGTAAGCGATAGTTCTGCGGACTTGAACATTGGAATGATTAGAGTCAAGAGATAAGTGATAACGATAGTTTCGTTTACACATTACACAAGCATTATAAGCTATAAGCATAATATTTTAAAATTTTAAATCGTGGTTCGATTAGATCGATCTCGAATTAAATACGACAATAATATTAGAATAATGTATAATTAAAAAGTACATAATCAATAAATTACAACAGATTCTCGATAATTCAAAACTTCGATTATACAAAATTTTCGGCTATTCAAAACAAGAAAACTAACCGTCAACACACGACAATTCGAAGTTCTATGATCGCAATTCTAAATGTTTTCACCAAAATGTATTTTCTTATAGTCTTATCGATAACCTAAATATGTGATTCATATAATGTACCCGACTAACTTGGTCATTCATAGTAGGTATATAGGTACAATCGTCAATTTATATAATGTATTAATATAAGTCATAAACAACTATTAATATTAGAATATAAAGCTTACTATACTTAATATGTAATTTCATACGAATTTTAACTTAAAATAACTGTGTTTGACGTTTGTATAGTTTTTGGATTTTTATTCGCAGGAAAATTAACTACTTATGTAGAACCTTGTTTTAAATTTTCAATCCTTAGCTATACAATTTAAACATTTTAACAACTAATGAATTTGTAAATTTTCAATTAAGTAAAGTTTGTAAAAAATTGAACTTTAAATGGTTGTAAAAAAAAAAAAGTTCCTATGTATTTTTAATATTTTCCAACTGCTATTATATAAGCTTATGTGGAACCTTGTATTAAATTGTCAAGTTTTATGACCCGATTAATAAAATAATTGATCGAAATTTATAGAATAAAGAACTAAAATAACGGAAAATTTCGAATTTCTATAAATAACTTAAAAATTGTTGAAATATATTGAAAATTTTATCAATTATAAGAATTAGTGAAATAAATATTTGGTGTAAATTTCAAGTCTCTTCAGTTATTCGTTTTTGGATTACAACAAAATAAGAATATCATTACAAAATAAATAAATTGAGTATCCAATTAATGTTATAATTCAAATGCTCATAAAAATTTTATTTGACTTTTCGGTAGACATTTTTTATATGATAAAAGAAGATAAACTCATGAAGAATCTTGTAAATCTTGTATTTTGTAAAAATTCAAACTTTCAATGCTTATAAAAAAAATCTGACCATTTATTGTTAATATTTTATAACTACCGTTGTGATAATACCTATCTAAGGCCTTGTAATAAATTTTGAAACTTGTTTACCCCACGATTAAAATTGTATTATAATTTATAAAAAAAAAAAACTAAAAACATTGAAAATTTCAAATGTCTGTAAATAACTTAAAAAGATTCGAAATATTTTGAACATTTTATTATGTATAGAAAATGACAGTATAAGCATTCAGTGAATATTCCATGTGTCTACGGTAATTTGTTTTAGAATTAAACTTGCAATATCTAAAATCGATTTTCTCAAAAATCGTGTTTTCTCAATTTTTTTTGTTTTTCTTGGTGCTTTTGAAAACTGGGAATTTCAAAAATTTGACTTCCCCTTTGCACCAACTAGTTTCACTTTCTAACCGGAAAAGGTACAGAAGTTGAAAATCGAAGCACTATTTATTTCGACAAATTATCGTGTACACAGACTAAAAAAAAAAAAGGCGGGTAAGTTATGGATGTCGCTCTGCTGTACAGTAGGTTACAAGTGGATTACTGTAATGGATGGAATTAAATTTGAATCCAATGATATTATATCATTGTATACGAAAAACGATTCTGAGCGAAGACAGTTTATCTGTCTAGGATATATTATAGATTATTAAAAATTTTCAAATCTTAGATTTAAAAAGAAAATTTTTTATGAATTTCTAGTTTGAAATAATTTGCGAATTTTCGTGATTTTCGTGATTTTTACGTATGTTGTCAAACTTCAAACTTTGAATCCTTGTAAAAAAAAATTGTGACTATGAATTTATTTTATTTTTCAACTGTTATTGTTAAAATCTGTTAGAAGCCTTGTATTAAATTTTCAAGCTTTTCTACCGAACAAATAAATTTTTATCGATATTTATAGAAAAAAAAACTAAAAAAGTTGAAAAATTAAAATGTCAGTAAACAGCTCAAAACAAATCTAAATATTTTGAAAATGTTATCAAATATAGAAAATGTCTATATAAACATTCAGTGAAAATTTCAAGTATCTGCGGTCATTTGTTTTAGACTTTTAGAGTTACACCAAAATAAGAAAATTACTAAAAATCCAGTGGAAATCCAATGTTGTAAAAATTTAAATTTCAAATGATCAAAAAATTTAATTTGAATTTCCGGTGGACTTTTATTTGTGATAAAGATTGAAAAACTTGTAAGGAATCTTGTATTAAATTTTCAAATCTTAGATTTAAAAATAAATTTTTTTATGAATTTCTAGCTTAAAATAATTTGTGAATTTTCGTGATTTTTACATAATATGTTGTCAAAATTCAAACTTTGAATGCTTAAAAAAGAAATTGTGACTATGTATTCCTTTTATTTTGCAACTGCTATTTTAAAAATATGTTAGGAGCCTTGTATTAAATTTTAAAATCTTAGATATAAAAGGAAAATTTTTTATGAATTTCTAGCTTAAAATAATTTGTGAATTTTCGTGATTTTTACGTATTTTGTCAAAATTCAAACTTTGAATGCTTATAAAAAAATATCTAACCATATATTGTTAATATTTTATAACTACCGTTGTGATAATACCTATCTAAGGCCTTGTATTAAATTTTCAAGCTTTTCTGCCTAACAAATAAATTTTTATCAATATTAATTTTAAAAAAACTAATAATGATCGAAAATTTCAAATGCATATGAATAGTTCAACTTAAGTCGAAAATTTTCGAAAATTGCATGGTGCATAGAATATACTTATATAAACATTCGGTGAAAATTTCATGTATCTAAGGTCATTTGTTTTAAAATTACATCAAAAACCAAAATCGATTTTGTCGAAAAATGAGTGTGCGTAAAATTTCCCGTTTTCCCCTTAATTTTTAGTTTGTTTTTCTCGATTATTTAGAAAAGTATTAAGAATTTTTCACTTTTGACCCCCCAAATAACTAACCAACTAGATTCACTTTCTGATCAAACGAAGCACTGAAGTCAAAAATCAATAATCGAAGCACTTTTACTGCCCCAAAACGTGATGACAGACACAAAAAAAAAAAAATACATATCATGGTAAAATCAATACATTCATCGCTCCGCTCAGAATCCAAAAAAACTATAAAAAACACGTATTGTTGTAAAATAAATTTTAATGTCACATTGAATGTATATAAATATATATTATTATATTATTGTAAGTGCATACCCATAGTCCATTAGGTATATATAATGATCAGTGACCTATATAGATACTCTGGAAACGAGTTGTATACCTACTCGACACCAACGTCACAAACTTATGATTTACAGCTGCAAAAGTTACAGTCGTCAGTCGTACAGATCATAACCAGAATTTTGATTTTTAATTGATGAATTTCCCATTTTTGAAAAACAAATACTAAACTAAAAACTAACCTACATACCGTTGAAATTTGAAATTTGAAAATATTGTGAGTAAATTTGGAAGTTTAGACATAAATTTCATACCTAACTACAGAAAATCGATAAATATAAACAAAATGTACCTACTGGTAGTCGGTAAAATACGATACAATTAATTAACTAACAGAATTTCAGATTTAATATTTTAAACATTAAGTTCAAATTGAATTAGATTATGATTGTATTTGATCTTTTACTAACTATAATAAATTGTACTCGATATGTCGATGACTCGATGTCTCGATGTATAGCCTGCTGTTGTAGGTACTTACTTAATACAATTTATATTAATACTATAATTTATACTACCTACTCAGTATTTGGAAGTTACTGATTAGGTAATCGATAATCAAATATTTATCTCGGTAATTAATGAGTAATGACACTAATGACCCATGTTTAACCAACGTTTATCTAATATATAATTATTACTAATGAATATTAATATTATGTTATTATTGTTAATATAAAATACGATAATTAAATAGAGAAAATGATTACTTAAATAAATCACTATCGATATATTTTTCATTAGACATATTATACTCATTGATATTATATTGTAGTTGGTAGTTATTACATGTTTTAAACATGGGTAATATAGTACCTAATTGTATAATGATATTATTGATATCTATTCTTTATAACTAATAGCTAACAATATATATAAATATATCAATATATCATATTGTAAAATATACAGTTATACAGATGTTTATATTATATGATAGAAATAATAGGTTCTTATTTAAATGACTGAATAATTAATAGTTTATTGTTGTAGATGACAATCATCAATCGTCGGCTGAATCTGGACAACAGAACAATCTACGTATGCCTATGGTTACTGCCTTACGTGATGACTGATGAGCTGTATAATACGAATAGGTACGTGTTTATTGTTCAATTTAGTATTTTGCAAGTCTTTGAATGATAAATACATTCTTTTAATTTAAATATTCCGATAAATTAATCGTTTTCTTATTGTTAATATTAAACTATAAGCAAATCAACATTAATCGTTCATCGAATAGGGATATGACAAGTCTGAAGTTGAATTAAGGTGAGTTCATAACTTGTTTTATAATTAAATTCCTTATATATAATACATACATAATACCAGTGGCGTAGCCAGGGGGAGGGCTGAGGGGGCTGCAGCCCCCCCCCCGAAATGTTAATAAAATTTAAAAATTATTTCAACAGTCTACAATATTCACTCAAAAAGTCTTAAATTGTATTTTACTAATTTTAAATTGTCATCTTTATTTTGTTAGTTGTCTATAGCTTCGGCTGTGCTAATAGGTATTTAATGCACCACTGCGTAAAAAATTGATCAGCCCCTTCCGAAAAAAAATCCTGGCTACGCCGCTGCATAACACATATATTAAATGTGGCGTTATAACTTGTAGCATGTAACATGAAAAAAATATTTAAAAAAATAAATAACAAATGATCGATGACGAAACTACAGACTTATAGATAAACAATAAATGATAATTCAAATTCAAATAGGTACTTCAATACTCCTCTCAAAAGATGTCAATACCTAAATAAAACTATAAAAACTTACATTTAACAATATCAATATTTATTAAACTAAATTAATAATTGAACTTATCTATAATGAAACCTAATCACCACGCTCCACGGACACAGTTTCCGCATTAAACAATAAAATACTAACCACGATTTAAGATATCTTAAATCTTGATACTATCACAATAGCCAATAGGTACCTTCGGTACGGAGGTAACGGAGAAACGAAACCAAACGATTTTAAGAGGACGTCATTGTCTCTGTTTTACAAGTGCATAACATAGCAATTTTAACGCTCAGCAGAACACGTATTGTAGCTCTATCTGTTAATTTGAAATTTAGAGACTAGGTAAATTATTAGATTCGAAGGCCTTAGATTTATTAAGACCTGGGAAAAAACAAGTAGTAGGTAAGTTGGGTCCCGCGGTCCCGCGTCAAAAAAAGATTGTTAGTCTCCACTACTAATTAAAAACTAAATTTCATAATAGATTATACAATTATATACTTAATTTATATTAATTAAAAATAAATTACATTATTATTTTATTTAATATTAAATTAAATTAATATTGATTTAATCCCCAAGTGACTTCCCTGGTTAACCTTCCCTCAAGACACTCAAGCTAATATAATATATATATAATTTTAAAAAATAACATCATTCATGCTTTTTGTACTTTTTGGATTCTGAACGAAGTGATACTTGTATCTACTTTTAATTAAATAATTATAAATTGTTTGTTTTAGATATTTTTAAATGTTAAACATACCTGAATACTAAATTTCCGATCACCCAATTCATTTTTCATTATTTTCCGCATAGTTACTAATATAGCTGCTATTACTTTATTCACTGTAGTCTTTGATAATAATGTTATTAAAGAGCCTCTTCTTTTCGAATTAGATTCAACATTTTCTCTACGTTTTTTGCTACGTTGAATTGCTTCAGTTAAATATTTTTTTTAAACAGTATCGCGTTCTGCAGTAAATTTTAAAAGCTCCAAGAAGTTCCCATGATTAACATTTAGGTCTTCAAGATCGTTTAAGCCTTCATTAGTACCTCGATAGGATAAATTTTGTTTTCCAATAAATTTAATTATTTCAAACACTTGTTTCATGTTTGATAACATCGACTCTTTCCATAACTTGTTTTTTTCTTATGTTCATCATATCCCTACTTAGTACAAATTCTATGTTATTTTGGTTTATTGCTAATAAATATGCTTCGACAGCTAATGAGTGACCTTTACTACTTTCATGAGATTCAATAGCAGAATATATATTTTTGAAATTAGTGCAACCATTGTTAAAATTACTAAGTACGGAGGATGTATTAAATGTAATGCATACCTATAGTACAATATATATACAGCCTTCACCTCATTTTCATTTGTATTGATTTATATTTAATAATATTTTTTTAATTACTTTAATATTGGTGACAATTCGTTCAAAAAATGAAATTTAATTCAATAAAATGAAGTTTAATCCAAATTGCTCTAAATCTTGAACATACTACAGGGTCCGTCAGAACAAACGCATGTTTTTCAAAATTATGCTATGCTCAAAGTAATTTCAGTAAAAAATGTTTTATTATATTTAAAAATGCATACGCATATGCAGTTTATTCATATGTAACAAAATTTAGGTTTGGAAAATAATGTCAGGCATATGGTGCCCTTGAACCACTTAGTAGGGTTGTTGGCACTCGCAAAACGATCCTATCGTGTCAATCAGCATCTGTCTCGAAATTTTTCTCACCCACCGCTTGAGTGATCTCGTCTTTCAATTCATCAAGGGTTCGTGGTTTATATTGGTAGACTTTTGATTTTATGTGACCCACCAAAAAAAAATTGCATATTCTCAAGTCAAGGGAGCAAGGAGGCCACGGAATGTCCTCGAAACGCGAGATGAGCCATATGTATATGACATTATTTTCAAAACATACATTTTGTTACATATAAAAAAACTGCATATGCGTCTGCATTTTTTTATATAATAAAACATTTTTTACTGAAATTACTTTGAGCGTAGCATTATTTTGAAAAACATGCGTTTGTTCTGACGGACTCTGTACATAAAAAATACTACATCAAATACTGGCTTGAAAATCTGATGTGGTCAATAAAGTCTATCGATCATAAGCAAAAATGTCTATTGTTACCAAATAATAGATTTACGAAAAAACAAATTAATTTTAAATAAATTGTGTACAAATAGAAGTAGTCTGCCATCACTCCGACCAAAAAATGAATAAGAAAAATGATCCATGCAATATCTGTGACAAATCATTCAACCAAAGTGGCCTACTGGAAATACATCGACACACACACAGTGGTGAAAAACCGTACGCGTGCGATGTGTGTGGAAAAGCATTCAGCCAATGTAGCGACTTGACAGTACATCGACGTACACACACTGGCGAAAAACCGTATTTGTGCGATGTGTGTGGCATATCATTCGGCTATTGTAGCAGCTTAGCAGTACATCGACGTACACACACTGGCGAAAAACCATTTGGGTGCGATGTGTGTTACAAGTCATTTAGTAGGAGCAATGAGTTGACAATACATCGCCGTACACACACTGGCGAAAAACCGTATGTGTGCGATGTGTGTGACAAATCATTCAGCCGATGTAGCGACTTGACAGTACATCGACATACACACACTGGCGAAAAACCGTACGCGTGCGACGTGTGTGACAAATCGTTCTACCAGAGTGGCAATTTGACAGTACATCGACGTACACACACTGGCGAAAAACCATTCGGGTGCGATTTGTGTGACAAGTCATTCAGTAGGAACAATGCGTTGACAATACATCGCCGTACACACACTGGCGAAAAACCGTATTTGTGCGATGTGTGTGGCAAATCATTCAGCACATGTAGCAACTTAGCAGTACATCGACGTACACACACTGGCGAATAACACACTTGTTACTTGTATACTTTATAATGAATATAATATTATTTAAAATTTTGTTTATTTATTATTTGTTCTTTATTTAATTACATAAATATAATTCATACAAGTTATTCTTATAATATATAACTTAATATCTTAATACATAATAATCTACATATCGAGCATAACTGTAAAGGTAACCCCGAGTGGCCCGAGTATCGAAAGTATTTACTATTGCTCATTTCAAAAATGATACGGTAAATAAATAAAATGATATTATTATTAAACTATAAATCCAGATCTACCTAACTAATAGGCATGCAGTAACAATGATAGATTTTCCTAAACTACAACTTAGGCTGAGGCGGCTGATGGGCTACTGAATAGATTCTATTGTAATATAAATATTAAATATGATAAAAGTTCCATTAGTTTTAGTGTTGAAACAAACCTCCTTCCATGAGATTTTAATTAATAAATAATAATTCAAAAAATTATTTGAAATTTGCTTTTAGAGACTCTACATGCCTTTCACAATTAGCTCTTAAAAACATTTATCATATGTTTCATCAATCCAGTATAAGTAATGACTACTGACTAAGGTTCAGAAGTTATAGGAGTTGCATATTGTTCTGTATGCTGTTAAAATATAACAGACCAAGCTGGAAATCCGAGCTATACAATGTTGAGTTTAAAAATTGAAAATTAAAAATGCATATTTTGATAATTTTAGAGAAAAAGTGCATATTTCGACGATTTTCATTGATTTTCGTATATTTGTATATTATATATTTAATATTTTCTACAAAAATTAACTTTTTTTTCTTACTCAACCAATTTATTTCAAATAATGTTACAATTTTTCAGTTCAATAAAATCTCAAATGTCAATTGCTGGTAACACGCCATATTTTTTATTTTATTTCCTATATAAGAGTTTTAAATAATACAATTTTTTTAAATATATATTTTTATAATTTTTTTCTGTGTATATTAATTAATAAGTGATACACTTTTAATAAATAAATACATTTTTGTTTTGCATATTTCAGATTTTTTAATGCAAATTTTATAATTTTGTCTTGAATATTTTGCCTTTTTTTGCTCCTATAACTTCTGAACCCTAGTAATAACAGTTAAAATAAACAATTTTCTGAAAATGGAATCAAAATTAAAATGTATGTCTATTAAATGTTAATAGGTACCTATAATATAGGTGTTTAGTACCTAAAAATCTGTATCCTGGACCAGCTGGACCTATTATTTATAATTAATTAAATAATATTTTATAAGATAAAAATTAAAAATTATTATATAGATTAGAAGTAGGAAGCAACTTAATTTAAAGAACCATTTTTTTTTTTTTAATGTACAAAGGTATATTTACTAGTAACAGTTCCAATTTTTTTAGTATTTAGTTTCAATTTTAGGGCCCAATGAATTGGCCTTAAATTTAAAAGTAAGAATATTTTCTGTTTTCATATTTTGGTGTTTTATACCTACTTTAATTTTATTTATTATAACATAATTTTTTTAAATATAATAATATTACCTATATATTTTAGATATTATATTTAAACTAAACTTAAATTATTAAAATTATTAAAATCTTTAAATACATATATTGCAATCTGCAAATAACTGACTGCTATTAAATAATTATAGAAATTTCATCTATATTATGTTCATTCAGTATTTACCCAAGTTGTAATTTTTGTTAAAGGATCATGAGAAGATTACATTTATAATTATATAAATTACATAAATAATATAAATTTTAATGTCTAATAGTTATACACTAATACCTATATTTAAAAATGTTTTGAACATTTAGACCTATACAATTACATATAACTTACAAGTAATTATATTGTGTTAGTTTCCTACTCATTCAATGTAAATATTGTCTTTAGCTTATTCAAATAAATAATAATTTATTATCTACTGAATATGTGAGTAAAATAAAAATAGTTTATTATTATTAGCATGACATATTTTGCGTAGTTATAAGAAAATAGCATGTTAATATTTTATATTATTGTCTATTATTCCCTATAATATATAAATAAAAAAAATTACAAGCAAATTGATTGTTAAGTAGTTATTAATTTAATATATATATTATACAATATATTTAATTGTGGTGAAAAATATTAGTCAAAAAAAAAAAAAATTTACAATAAGACCATTCACCATTGAACCTGAACGAACAATGTTATTAGTTATCAGTTTATCACTTATCTTTAAGAAAGATTAAAGTAAAAATTATTTTTACTTAGATTAAAGTAGTGTTTAAACATTATTATTTATCTGTTATTAATTATTATTATTATTATTACAACGGAAAATACGGGGTAATAAATTGTAAAAAAAAATGAAAATATTTTTCACTTCTATTTAAATCTAAACGTAAATATAACGTGTAAAATATAAATTATTCATTTTTGTAGCGATTTTTAATAATTCTATGATATATTAATATATTATTGTATAATTGAATTATTATGCATTATTACGCGTAGTGCATATTGAACCATATTTGGTACAGTGCGTACACGGAATTATAATATAATATTATACGGTACGGCGGCGACGCAACGTTGATGCGATTTAAAATAATTTTAAATCAAAAATCTCAACGGAATTTTCCCTTTCCCGTATCGGAACGAGCCGTCGTCGTGGATTCAGAATATGTCGTCGGTCGATGGTCGCGGGGTGGTGGGGTCGACGCCGACGCCACACATTCTATCGACGCGACAACGCTGCCTACCTCCATAGTGACGGTTACAAAACGACCGTTGCGCCGTGTTCGGACATCCCCACCGGAAAAAAATATTGTTGTTTACGCGCTACGCAGCGGCGGCGCACTGACACCATCGACGTGATTACCGGACGTTAAATTCGAACGCGGAAATCACAAAAAAAGTGAAAAACCCGCGCTTTTATTGTTTCGTTGTTCGTGTCCCCGCCGATCGCATTCCGCCGACGTCGAGTCGACCGTTTTCGTCGTTTGTTTTTTCCGACGACACCGCCGCAGAAAACCTTCCCGTACCGAGTTTCGCCGTCGTCTGTTTTTTCATTATCCAGCGAGTTGTGACCAACTCAGCCGGACAGATCTGCATCTGCTGTTCTCAAGCGGTACACCATGGACGACTTCACGGAGGTAAATCATTGAAATGAGTTATAGGTAGTCACTTTGATTATTATACAACAGTCAACTGTCGATAGACATGATATCAAACCACTATTATGGACACCGTGTGAAGGATTTAGTAAGCGTAGCTCTGCGGCATACAGCGTTCATCTTCGATAACAAATAATTTAATATAATGGTGTTATGAGCATAACACTTTGTGTTCAAATGATGTTTCATATATTAGGTGATTGTTTAGAAAAGTATACACACTTTGAATTAATATAATAATAAATATACTTTATTAACTCTTTAAGTTATAATTATATATTCTACGTAAGCACACTATTTAACTTGAATTAGTCGGTCACTGGACTGAACAGTTGGCAAGATCGATATACAGTTGCCCAGTCTCGTATAAGCAAAAAAGAGATTAGACACCTACATACCAGCGTCTTGCCATTTACTATATTATAGTTAACATAAAGACTATCTTTATTCTAAGTTTACATTGTTTACATAATGTTTGTTTACATTTTAAGCATATTATATAGGTAATCAAGTAAATCCATAATAGCTGATCTTATTGTTATTTTAATAAGGAAATCAATGTTCACTTTTTCTAGGTTCATACACAGCTGATACTTAAGTTTATACCTACCTATTTGAATTTAATTTTATGATTTAAATATAAATTACTTATTGGTATCTAGGTACCTGTGTAGGTATTAAAACAAAATCCGGTAGGAAAGTGCCACTGGTTTGTGGTTAGATACTAATCAAGCCTTTTGGATTTATTTTTATAATAATTACAGGTATATTTATCATACTCATTGGTTACTATTAGCAGGTGCTATAACTCTTTTAAATGTGGTTTCAAAGACTACATTTTTATTATATCAATAGACAACTTCAAGAATGCTATAATTTCCAATAAGTTCCTTTAATGATGCCTATGGATGAAGAAACATTTTAGTGAGAAGTAATCATTTAGTCAATTTTTTTCCATTTATTTAGTTTTGTTTGTTATTGTGTCAGATGACTATTTTAACTAGATTGTACAGGTAGGTAGGTACATATGAAAATTACAAACCATTTAAGATAAATAGATACTTAACTACACTTGAGATACTAATGAAAAGTACTTATATATTATCATTTAATTTATTCAATCATTATTAACTGTTATTAGTTACTACATAATATTTTCGATAATACCTAAATATATGTTATTTTCAAAAAATCTAAAAATCTTTACCACATTATGATCCAATTTCTATTCTGTAGATAAAAAAATTCAGGCATTGATTTGATTAATGTCAAGTTTGTAATTATTTAATAGGTAGATGTACCACTAAATGTATTTAGATATCACGCTTGTTTTTAGAAAATGTCCCGGAAAATGTTGTTTTTATAAAAAAAAAAAATATATAATAAAAAATTTCAAAATATAGGTAGATATTCAAATATCTATTAATTATCTATATGTCTATATATCTTAACCTATGCCCCCGCCTATGCCTAATTAAAGTGTATTAGGAAGAAATGAATCTCACAATTGTTATGTTGATATTTTAACACCAGAAGTTTTATTAATTTTGTTGAACTTTTTAAGCAGATTAATGTGCATAATCTATTTACATATAAATATTAAAAATATATTTGAAAATTTGAAAAATAAATCAACTACCTAACTATTTGTAGGTACTATCATATTATTTTACCTTCTTATTATTTAAATAGATATAGCTCTATTAAATTAAACATTAAATATTCAGAGGATGCTGTTCCTGCATGTGTTGTCTCTGTCTTATACGAGTAAACATAGAAAACATAGTAGGTATAACATAGTAATTGTGTTTTGATAGCTTTTATTTTATTCCTAGTGGAACTGTTTTTAAACTTAAAGGTAAGAATATGATCTATGTTTGTATGTTGTTTTTTTGCGATATTTCAAGTTTTACGATTGAAAAATAAAAAACAATTTAAAAATATAAGACCTGCTAGTACCTCGTATACAACTTATCTCATCACCACTCTTGTTTGTTATGGCCCCAGCCTAAGAAAATTAACTTAATAAATAAATAAAATAAACAATACAAATCCAAACAAGTAGTATAAACAATAGAATAAATCCTATAGGTATTGAAATAATTATAAATTTAAAAAAAAAATTCAGTATCCCGTTCAGTATCCAATTTTCATGTGTTTGACAAAAAAAACCGGGATAACCAATTTTTTTTTTTATTTTTTTCTGACTTCCATATACATACCTCTCTTAGATAATTACTTCAGTTGACCCCAGAATTTTTTTCCATTTTTAGTTCATGTGTACAAAATGTTACTGATATAGTATATGAAATGGTCTATTGTGTATTAGTCTAAAACCAGTTAGCTAATTATTAACTCTTAACCCATCTGATCCCCTATTAAACATTATATGGCCATTTTACTTACTTAAATTATATTATTTTTTGTAAAAATTTAATTCTTGTAAAACTGTTAGTAATTCACGGAAGGTAAACCACTATATAAAATTGTGTACACCAGATTGCAGATTTCCACTGATTTCCTATGATTTTCCATGATTTCCAAGGATTTCCAAAAATGTCTTATGATTTCCAAAAATTTCCTACGATTTCCAAACATTTTTAATGGTACTTTAACAAATCATCTTTGATATATCTTATAATTTATGTTAAAATACTGTATAACTTTTTATTTTACAAAAAATTATGTAAAAATACAGAGTGAAAATTTGTACCTAACATATATAATTTGACTGTTTAATTCAATGCAGTATGTACTCACCTAACCATAAAAATATCTATGTCAATTAAAACAATGTTTTTGTTCTAATATCCCTACCTTAGATACCACTATTTACTTAGGTATTTTGTAATACTATAGGTTGAAATACTATTGAACATTTGTGTAATATAATGTAATGTAAATAAAATAATTAAATTGAAAAAAACAACTACAATTTAGTCAGAAATTTAGTTTAGATTAAATTTAACACTCGATTTAACATCAATCATTTATTCATGTTTTTAAAAAAAAAGAAAATTGAACAAATTGATTATGGATATAAATATAAAACTAGATATAAATCATAAGTAATTCACTAAATTACTGTAATTCATTTTAACGTATTAAATTAAATTTTTCATATTGGTTTGAACAAAATAGGTACCTACCTATTAAAATATGAATAATGAAAGTCAAAAAAGTATTAATATGCCTATTATGATATTATTCAATTTTATTTTCCTAATCTATCACAAGTTATAAACATGATAATTTTAAGTTACACAATATGGTGGGGCGATAACCAATAAGAGTGGCAGGATGATATATTTTATAGGTACGGCGTACTGGTGGGTGTTAACAAACAAATACCAAACCAAATACAAACAAAAAATGATAATATAATAAATGTTCTTACCTAGAATAATAATTGTATCATAGTAATAAGCAGCGTTGGATAGTCACATGTTTCTGTATCAGCGTAACATACTACATTGCAAATTGTGATTCAAATTTTTAAAATGTTAGTGGAATTTTATTATGTAAAAAAAGTGAGATGGTTCTACAATTTAATTAGGTTTTTGTATATTAGAGTTAAGATTTAAATATTTATTTAAAATAAAATGTAGGTTTGTAAATTAAACCATGATGAAAATATAGAAGTATGTCAGAAACAATACGTGTTTGAATCTTGCGTGTGCATTTTCACTTTTTCCTATGTGTTAGTTTCTCTGATCTTAATGCTTTGGTATATGCGACCAATGAGAGGCGGAGAACGTAACACACAGTAAAAAGTGGAAAATACATGGATGAGAATGTTGCTGACCATACCTATTTACTTTGTCATGAATAAAACTATGAATTAGCATTTCCTTAAAAAACAAAAATATTTAAAACATAATTAAATGTACCTATGTACTTTGACTGGCAAACTGGCAAAGGATACTTACTATACATTGTTACTATTATGTGTATAATTTATAATATGTTCATAATCTAAATTTTTATTGTTTCCAGCGCATGTTGGAAAGAACACAAAGGCGTCAAGAGCTACTTGCATCAACATTGTCCCAGGTATCCCAACCAGTGCTAACACCTTCATCAGGCATAATGGAAACTTCAACAACAATTCAGCAATCACTTTCACCACCTTCGCGTCGTCAGCGACGCACTCGCCTTGCTGAACTTGCCAGCCAAGTAGATCAATGGTTGTCAGATGATCAGAACTTTAAACAAAGTGAAAATATTTCCAATCCCATGGTAAATAATGTGTCAAAAGTTATAATAATAAATTGTGTATAAAGTACAGTCATTGATTTTAGACTGGAAAGATGCCCTTTAATCCCAATTTGTTATTATTTTACAATAATTGTATTGATGTAATCTTTTGGTTTGTTATAAAATCATTGTTATAAGTAATGCAATATTAGTAATAGTACAAATATACCTTAAATAAGGTACGCTGTAAATGTGTATTTTGCACGTTAGAAACACTTTCTACACATTAGTAATATAGATGTTAACTATTTTTCTATTTTTTATTTAGAAGACAGAACAAATCAATGATAGCCAAGATGAATCTAAAAAATTGACAGATGTGTCCCCAGAATATACTTTTACAAAAGATACAATTAAGGTAATACTACACGATTATGCATACCAAGATTACATAAGTAGATATGTATTATTGAATTCGTCTCCATTGCTATATTATGAAATTTTAAATTATTATTAAAGTGTATTTTGATATCTTTGCTTTCTAGACTAATGAAAATAAATCAACTGGTACACAGCAACCAATACAGAAGCAGTATAGTAATAAACTTAAGCAATTTCGCCAACAGCAGCAGTCAAATAATGAACCTCTGCCTCAAAAAAATTCACCAAATATCACAGTTTCTTCTTTGACAGTTGCACAACGTCGAGCATTATTCGAGCCAAACAATGCTACTCAACAGCTGAGTAAAAAACCAATTACCACTACTACTGTAACCATATCTCTGACTAAAACTACTCCTGCTCCTGTTATTACTAAAACCTCAACGACTCCTAGTGAAGCAACAGAAAAATCTGAAGTAGATGTTATTAAAACGCCACCACGTCCTATTCCTTGTAGTGCATCTACTCCACCTTCAAGACGTGGTACTAGACCAAGGACAAGCCATGGTGCTGCTGCAGCCTCAAACAATTTGAGTGAACAGCATCGCTCTGTATGGACTCCACCATGTATAAAAAATGTTCTTCTAAAAAAGAAATTGATCAATGAACTGGAAGATTGTGAACAAATTTCCGATAATAGTTCAAAGGATACAATTGGAAAAAAAAGTCCTTTTGATAAATATAATCCAGGTACAATATAATAATTATATAATGATTTTTTTTTTTTTTTTTGAATTTACCTTAAATAAAACAATTCGGTATTACACTTGTTTATCTTTGGTTGATCAACACATTTTGGCCACATTGACAAACAATCCTGATCCACAAGACTTGATAGACATCAAATGAAAGTATTTTTCAATAGACTGATGATGAATCATTGTAATAATAGCTTTAAGAAGATGTGATACCCGCATTTGTTGTCTCGGTTTTACAAGTGCCTAACATCAAAACCTGTTATTTGCATGGGAAAGAACCGAGAAGTCTACAACTATAACTAAGAAACCAAATTTTCACCATGAAAAAAGGAGAATTTTAAGTGTGTCACAGTGTTTTTATTTTTTTGATAAGACTAATGTATAAAAAGTTATTGAAGTTTGAAAAACTTAAAAATATCAGTTTTTTAAAAGTATTGAAACTTGTTTCTTATTAAAGAATTTAATTATTATTATCAAATAAATAAAAACTTTATGCTATAGAAAATATTATCTTCTATATTGTGTTGACTTTTGGTGTTTCTACTAAGAGTACAGACTGAATGGTTTCTATCTCCCGCTAAACAGTTTTTGTAATATTATGCACTTGTTAGACCGAGACAACACATGTGGGTATCACGTTCTCTTAAGAAGACGTCATATGGGCATTTGTTGTTTCTGTCTTAAAAACATATATATTTATTTTTATTCACAATAATACATTTTACTTGGTAATTTATAAAATTACAATGATAAGAATAGAGATTCATTTGACATGATGTCTTTTTTAACAGATTGCTTGAAATACAAGCCACCTTCACCATCTGCCAACTTGTATCCGGACCTATCTTTGATAAAAGACGATGACTGTGAAATTGAAACTTCAATAACTCCATTGGAAACCCAATCTATAGCATGCAAAGTAATTGTGTTTTTTTTTTTTAATGCATATATTTTACTAACAATATCTAATGATTATTGTATGTAGAGACGCAGCAATGGAAGTAGTGCTTTAAACACTTCTACTGCATCTTCTGAATCTATACCTGAAGACTGCGATGATGCTGACATTTTGGGTGCTAAACGCTATCGGAGCCAACAGAAAGAAAATAATCCAATTGATGTAGCTGCACTTCAAGAGGTTATTATTGTCATATGTATTTATACATACATTTATATATACAGCGAGATCACAATTTATGATACCACTAAATATTTCAGGGGGATGGCCTTGTATTTAAATGGATTTTTGGGAAGTAATATGGAGTACCTAAATACATATTTTCAGATAAATTTCAAATTTTCAACAACTTTGGTGTGCGCATGCACAATACAACTTGCAATTTTTAATGGAAACACTATTTTTTTCTAAATATTCGGATATATTATTTATTTTTAAATTTTTTCAGATCAAAAAAATTTTTTTTTTCTATTTACAAAACTGACTAAGCAAGAATAAGCCAAAATTTGGATTTATACATAGTTTTTGTTTACTAAAATTTTCATTTATAACCATTAGAAATAATAAAATAAGTGTGAAATAATTAAACATTATTTTTAGAGTTTGATATTTCGTAAATTGTATTAACTAAATGTATAACAAAATGTTTATACTAACTACTAAGTATAGTAATATTAAAATAAAAATTACAATTTATTAACTAAATTTATCTTTTGAATTTTTCAAAATTGTCGTCTTTATGTTTTAAACATGATTCAAGTAGCCTCAAAAATTCAGTCTTAAGTTTCTGCCTTGCTTTAGTCCTCACTTAAAAATATCACATGCTACCTGTACTTTGATTTTAAATCCTAAAATATAATATATAAATTATATCCTATAATGGATCTATATAATCCACAGTATTCAAGTATCGAGAAATATTAAGACGTCTTAATATAGTTTAATTTTGTTAATAAATTTTATTTTTTTTATAATATTAATATTACTATTATCGGTATACATATTTTGTTATGCATTTAATTAATATAATTTATGAGATACTAAACTCTAAAGATAATGTTTAATTATTTCACACTTATTTTATTATTCCAGTGGTCATAAATTAAAATTTAATTAGACACAAATTATGCATAAATTCAAAGTTTGACTTACTCTAACTTCGGCAGTTTTGTAAATAGAAAAATCTTTTGATAAGAAAAAAATAAAAAAATAATAACCTATCCGAATATGTAGAAGTAAAATAGTATTTCCATTAAAAAAAAAAATGTAATATGCATACCAATAGTGTTAAAAATTTGAAATTTATCTGAAAATATGTATTCTATCACCTCCCAATACCATTTCAATACAATACCATCCACCTGAAATATTTAGTGTTACCTTAAATCATGATCACACTATATAATTTATATTTTATATTTACTAATGATATATACATTTAAAGGAAACTTCTCAATTCTCGCCTGTCACAGTGATTAATACCCCTGGTGGTGGCCACTGTTCTATGTTGTCAAGTCATGCAGGTAGTCCTCTGTCTCAAGCCTGTTCTAGTTTTATATTTCAACGTGGTAATGAAAGTCTCTATGGTAATAAAAGTTTTTCTACCTCAATGGAGCAAAGGCAAGGTTTAGAAGATCAGCAATCCAGTGCACACGCCAACCAATTACCTGAGTCACGGCTTATTGACAAATACTTTGAGTTTGTGAATTCTGATGGAGAAGAAGAATCATCAGAACTTATTCCCCGTAATGTTCTATCACCTAATCAGTTAGGTCCTCGTGGCCGACTCCAGTTTGATGACAGCAAACATATTGATGATGTTGAACCTGACAAACATAACAGTAGCAGCAGCAGCAATAGTAGCAGCAGTATTAAACCAGCACTTGTACACACAGTGAGCACATATCGCAAACAACAGCAACAACTCCGTTTAAATGGTGCAAATTCTTCTAGCAAGGTATCTATTGTTCATATTGTTATTATTTTAAACATTTAATCAAATTACCTTAGGTAACAATACATTTTTAATGTTGATTTATAACACTTATTACATTTTGTTACTTACCTTTTATTTTACGTATCAAGTTCAACAGAAAGACCTGATAAATTAAATAACTTGTTCTAATCAATATTCAAAAATTTTTTTATTATAAAGCATTATAATATAATTTTTTGACGCTTATACTTCAAATGCAGTATAACATTTTTATTTTAAAATAGTGAAAATAAAACAATTTTAATAATTGTATTAAATTGTTTTTATTGAATAATTGCTATACCAGACTTGTCAATCAAATTTTTTGAAAAATGTTGATGATAAACTTTAAATCAAGTAATAAGTCTTATTCTTATACTTTATTTTGAAGTAAATTAAATTGAAACAATTATTTTGAGAATTATCTGAGATAAGCATATATCTTAAATTAGTCACTATCTATGTAATTTTTCAAGTTTTGTCATATGTAACGAGCTGTGACTTTATCTATATTTACTTATGAGTCCCTGGTAATAATATCATAATAATAATGCTGGAGAGCAGCGGCGTAGTGCTAATAATAGTCATAATACATCTGACACTATATATCTCACTACTCATATAAATATTCTATAATATATTATATATAAATAGGCCACGCAGGAATTGTGTGTTTTACGGAGATCGTGTTACAATGTTTTATATAAGGAACATCCGGTTAACTGTCCGTGTAACCACAAACCACAGTCACACGCACCATATATGGCCATGAGAGTTACGTAACATAGATATGACCACTGGAGTAGGGACTAGGGATTTCTCTACGAGAGGAGCTCGTAGACCGTACGATAGTCAGACGAACTTACCAACAACTAGCGACTGGAAGCTGAACACACTAGAAGTCACATCTCGTTATTACCATTAAATAAATTAATTGAACTTAGTCATTTTTTCAATATTATTAATTATTGGACTTGTAATAAATAAAATATTATTCAAAAAAAACATCAAGTGTTGATTATTCCATTCAACTTCTTGACGATCCTAGAAGGGCTCGTTACACATATGTTAAATTTGTATCAATTTGTCATTTTAGTTTATCAGGTCTGTCTGTGCATCCCATGTATATAACGACCCTGTATTTATGTGTATATTTATTTATAGCAACAAATGAGAATTCCAGAACGAGTAAATGAAGAACATGATGAAGATACTGATGAAGAAGAATTACATTTGCAAGAGCTAGAAAAAGTTGCTGCACGGGCTAGAGACTTAGAACGAACAGTGGTACCAGAGCAAGACCGCATTATTGAGCAAGCCACCCAAGCTTTAAATATTTGCGATGTGTACAGGCAAAAAAATACCCTTCGGCCAGTGACTTCTCATCAATTTTCACCTGAGCATATACACGCTGAACGACTTTTGTTGATTGCAGGTAACCACCGTAGTCATGGCTAGTTTAATGTTGCTAAAGTATGCCTTACACAATATAATTATTTAAAGGCACTAAAAAGTTTATTAAGTTATTTTTTCTAAATACTTTAAAAAAAAAATTGTATTATAAGAATTGTTATACCAAATAAAGGTTTTTGTTAATATTTCTGAACATTTTGTCAAACAAGTAACTTATAATTTTACAAGCTACAGAAATCTTTACTTTAAACAATCTTTTAATTTATAACTTATCAAGTCAATTTATTAATCATCTTGATATTTGTATGTTTTTTTATGTCAAATTTTGAACTTTTTTAAACATTATTTTATGCGAAATTATATGTTTGATCAAATGATACTACTGTCATTGACAATTGAGGACTTGTTATCATAATATTATTGTATAATGTGAAAAGGCACAAGTCTTAAATATTTTTTTTAGTGCACAAATTATATTACAGACTGATATATTTAATAAGTTGGCTAATTCTTATGATAAATAATTTTTTTTATTAACATTAACATCTTAATATTTGTGAATGTTCCTATTTATTGATAGAAAATTGTTTTTATACATTCAATTTTTTATGATTTATAGGTTTGAGACGAACAGACGCAGTTCGTGAGGCTCAACGACTTCGTGTTGAACGCACATTGTTACCAGGTGGCATCATGGGAGAAAGATCTGCTTATTTAAACGCTCATGGTGATGGAAAGACTCTCGTTATTCAGAGTCTTCGTGTTCCCATATTATCATCTTTGAATAGTGGTGGAAACCACAATAAGATTAAGCATAATTCAGGTGAGGGGTTAGAAAACCTTACTAGATGGCCAGGAGGGTATAGGTATTTTGTTTGTGCAATCCGAGCGGTGGCTACTGTTCACCGACCACCAGTGACTGCTGCTTCCCGACCGGCTGATGCAGTTGAAGAATCAGTGTTTCGATTCTCCAATGATGCTTCCACCTGCCGTAACACAGATGAAATAAATTATGGATATGTTGAATTTATTACTAAAAAAAGAGTCAAAAACTCTGGTAGCCGAAAGTGTCCAGGTCCAACAGAATCAGAGGGTGCCCCTATAATGATCCATGGGTTGGATGACAGAGGATGGAAAATCACCGTTGAGCTATATGGTGTATCACCAACAGGTACAGGGGAAAATGATCACCACAATGGTAGTAATGTCAAAGAACATGATGTCCACGAAAATAGGAGTGTATTGGTCAGTATATTGTTTTAGTCATTGTTGTTAATATTGTGTATTTAAATAAAAATTGTTTAATTAATCGGTATAATCCAGGGGATATTAAAATATTTATTTATTTATTTATAATTATACATAAGTTATATTAAGATTTAAGTATATATTAATTTACACATTAAATTTATGGGACGGATGATACAATTTTACAACACAGGTGCACCTCTGTAAAGACAGTGACGCAAAGTTTGGGAACCGCTGGTATAATCTAAGTTCTATAAATAAAAATTGATTACAGCACATTTGAATGGCCATAGATTATAGAGTAGTTTTTCTCATTGTAACTGGTAGCTTGTTGTATAATATTAATACAATGAAAATTTGTTGTGACTCGTTAGAAGCAGATAAATAAAGACGGATGATATTATAGTTTTACTTATAATCAAGATTAATATTAATGTTTATAAATATATTCATTATTCATTATTGTTAATATTAATTACAATTGAAGATTCAATACATATTACTTACAATTCAATACCTTTTATACATTTGATATTTGAATTTTATTAAAGTAATCCTCGTTTCATAGAATATTTAGTGCTAACCGAAATTTCTAATAAAACCAATGCTTATCTTTCATGATCTTTGGTGTCTTATTTTTTGTTACAACATTTTTCATAATTACACTGCACAAGCTTCTGAAATTGTGGTACAAATCTAAAATTGTTTTGCTCATCATTGGTATCATTATTTGGTTCATCTTGATTATTGTTCATGAAATATTTGATAATTTCTTCATATAATGCAAATGTATTATGGTCAATAGATCTGCTTGTAATAAATTGGAGATTAATAGTGTATAATTTATTTTATTTTACTCGGAGTGGAAATTTGTTATATTCGCTATAAATGTATGTTTTTACATCTATGCTGGTGTTGAGATGTTTTGCTCATTTTAACCAATGTTCATTGTAATGATTTCTACTGTTATAGTAAATACTATGTTTGTGTAGGTATTCTTGAGCTTATTGTTATATTAACCCCTTGCTATACTAAATATTTTTAATAATTTTACACAATATAATGGATACTAGTTTGAGTTGTTTATTAAAAATAGATATTTTTAAGTTTTAATATATACTTTCATTTTTAAAATAGGACAAGCTATGGTCAACAGTCACTACTCCCAGTAAGGAACCCAAAAAACATCATGGCTCTACAGCAACAACATGTATTGAATCGCCAGGTGGATCAATGGCTGTGCGGAATACAGTGTTCCGACAACTTGGTTATTTCGTATTTTCTGATGGTCAGGTGGACCGCAAGCAGTTTACTTTGAATAAGGTTTTTACATAATTTTCTATCTATGTCTATGCATATATTTGTTATTTATATTTATATTTGTTATTATATGCCCAGGTGCATCAATCTGGTTCAAACAGTTCAAGGGTTAATACAAACATTGCTGCAGAAGAAACGGTGCGCATCCGCATGTGCCTTCTAGAGGAAGGAGAGCAATATGAAAATGACTCAGATGATATCAATTTTGACAGCAAATCTTCAGAAACCAATACATATGCTGCTAATAGCAGTAAAGCACTTAGGATTCAAAAACAACTAAAATTTCCATTGGAGTGCAAACGATTGGAAGGATTTTTAACACTTTTTGATGATCATGAGTTACGTTCACACAATTTTGTACGGGAGTCTCAGTGGAAACGTCATACAGACATTGGTGATTGCTCTAAAGGTGGCACTACTTCGTGGCGTCGTCTTTGGTTTCGGGCTGAAATAATTGATGTTAATCAACAAAAATCAATTAATATCAACGACAAACTACAAGAACTGCAAAATGACAAAAATTTAAAGCAGCGAACCATAGTGTTACGCTATTGGATGTATCCTGAGTATGCTGAACAAGAACGAGAGGTACCAATAATACATTTATTAAGAGGATTACAGCTCATGTATTTTTCATATGTTTTAGACCATTGAGTGGTGGTAAATTACATATACTGCATAATGTCTGATTTTAATTTTTATTGTATGTATAAATTCTTCTACAAAATATCCAGGATATTATGGAAATAATTTTCTATTTTAAACTTTTAAGAACCTTAAAATTAAGTTATTACTCATAAAATTCCGTGAGATAATTGCATCATTTTTGTATTTATTTTGATCATATCTTACTTTAGATGGAACAATTTATTTCTAAGTAACCTAGTCTAGAATCTTATGAATTCAACAATTTTTCTAAATTACAATCAGACTTAAAGATTAATGTTTAATTAACTACCACTTTTAGTAGTTTAATAATATTAAACTACTAAAATAATTTAATATTATTTGTAGAATATGCAACAAAAAAGTTTTTATTTTCTGCAATGCATTGGCATAGGTGTATGTATCCAAAAGTTAATTCTATAAAGAAATATATACACTAATGTTTATGTCATATAAATTGTTTAAAATTGACTTCTCAAAACATATTAAGCTCTAGCCTTCTATAAAGTTATATACATTGTACAAACTAAACTTAAAAATGTACTCCTCCATTTTTAATATATTATCTTTTTCTATATAAAATATTAGAAAACTAAAATTTAAACTGTATTTAAATCCTAAATCAATGAAATTTACAGAAGGTCATAGGTCATATGTCAGTTCTATTGTTGGTGCCTAATTTCAAGTTTTATGACAATATTTTAAAAGATTTTTGTATCCATTAATGCAATAAAAGTTTGTTAAATTTGAAAAGTATAAAAATTAAAAAGTTTTCAAACAATTAAAGCTTTTTTAGATTCAGAGATAACAATGAATGTAGTGATTTTATAATGATATGTGTTTTTGCTAGTTTCTGAAGTCAAAATTTTGACTAAACCATAAAAATTACGAAAATAGCAAATTATTTCTAGTTAGAAGTTAAAACAAACTTATTATTAGACATTAGTAAAATAGTGTGTTATATTAATTTTTCCAACATAAAAAAGATATCTTTGAAAATGCCATCACATTTTCAAAATAATATCATAATATACCTACTTTATAAATTTTATATAAATATGAATATATAGTAATATATTTAAATTTAAAAAAAAAACTCTAATTTTTAATTTTAATACACCATTTTGTCCAAATTTAAACTTAAAATGTTCATAAAAAATGATTGTGTTTATGTATTTAAATTGAAAATATTATAATTTATCAACTATAAAATAATTTGAAAATGTTTTTGAGTTTGATAAATATATCCAAATATGTACTTTATGTACTTTAAAAAAAAATCATGCATATGGATCTTTAATATATCTCAACTGCTATTATAACTACTTATATAACATTTTCAAGCTTTTTGTACCAAAAAATTAGATTTTATTAACATCAGAGAATAAAAACTAAAAAAATAAATAACCCAAATCGAGTCAAAATATATTGAATTACAATAACATCAGAAAAACTTTGTATAGAATTTTGTTTATTTAAGGGTGAATATCCAATTTCTAACTTCAAATATTCGTAAAATTATTCACTAATATGTTTAGTGGTATGTTTATATTAATTTCAATAAAATAAACCTTTGATACTTAAAATATTGTTTTCCGTATCGTGGATAAATTTGGTTTCTTCTATTACTAGTATAAATAGCTCTTATTATTTGTGCAATACAGTGTTTACAATTTATGGGTTTATAAAAGCCTCTTTAAAAATGTAGAATTTTCATTATAAAAAAAATATCTTATCATATTAAAATCATATCTGATAAACTTTTTTTACAAATTCATCTATCATATAAATAATATTGTCTACATTTTTGTCCAATGTTTTCTATGTATATAAAAATAGATTTCTGTCTCTTTGTCCTTTATGCATTCCTAAACAGCTGGATCGATCGCGATGAAATGTGGTACAGAGATATATCAAACCTATAAACAGGAGATAGGCTAAGTTAAAAATTGATAGGTCCAACCCCAGAAGAGAGGTGCTCTTATTGAGATTTTGAGATTTACGATGGGAATTTTTGTTTATTTATAGATGTTTGCTATTAGTGATTGTTGGTTATTATTATTATATAACATATATCCCTGCATTTGTGTAGTTTATTGTTAGCTAATAAATATATAGATACATAGATCTTTTTGTCTTTTGCACATTCCTAAATAGCTAGACCAATTGCGACAAAATTTGATACAGATATATATTAGACCCAGGATAGGTGATAGGCTAAGTTAAAAAATGATAGACCCAATTATCTTTAAATTGAATATTTGAATTGTCAGATTTTTTTCAATAAAATGAAGTTGCAAGAATAATTACTTAGTCTATTTTAACCGTTATCTATTTATATGTATAAAAATTGACTGCTAGCATGATCACAAGAAACGAATTTAACACACAGTTTGAAACATACAAGAGGTAGGATTTTTAACGGGCTTCAAATTGCACGGGTTCAGCTAGTAATATAAAAATACATAACTTTTAGATACATTTTTTACAGTAATTTTCCGATTTAAATAATAAGTTTATTAAATGGTCTTGTTTTTTTTTATTTGTCAAGTTTAAGAATGTTCCTTACAGTTGTTATAAATAATAATTTTTATATTTTTACAGCCATTAGGTAGCATTGACTTGAACTGCTGTTTGCCGACACCACCACCTGAAGAAAAAATTACAACTGCTGTCTCGGGTCAACATCAGAAACATAGACAAAAGCCAATCCCTGCAGCTCCGGCTCTTCCAGACCTATGCACCCGACCAAACACTCTGCGTTTGATTTTGTATAATGATGGCGTTGCATATGATAGCATGAATGATGAAAATCTTGGTGATGACAAAACTCATGAAGTGCTGCTGCTGGCCGCTGACACAGCAGAAGAACGACGTGAATGGTGTGAAACGATAAATGCAGCAGTGAATGCCATTAGTGAGCACCATGAACAGATCAGATTAGTTTTGGCTACTGAATTGAAAAATAAACAGCATAATGAAAAGGAACAACAACAACTCCGACACCAAGTTGAACAACGTACTGGTGCTTGGCCTACAACATCGGGTGGTACTCGCCAATATAGCAGTAAAAAAAAGAAGTTCTATAAGTAATTGATGACTTCAAAATGGATCCCTCAAGTTTTTTTTATAACTTGTTTCATATTTAGGCATTCTTTTATTAATTTTATATTATATTATTATTATAATTATTATTATTACTATTATTCTGTTTATTATTTTTTTTTATTATACCATTCAACATTACGTATAAGAAGTTATACTTGAATTTTTAAAATTCAACATTTCATAATATATTTAGCATTTTTTAAGTTGGAATTGAATTAACATTGTTTTCAATACAAGATAATTAAAAAATAAATTTTTTTTTATAAATTTTAATAACTAATTATGTTACATCATAATTTATTCATACACAAATTTTTCGTAGTTTGTCATTTTATGTTTTTGCGAATTATGATTATTATTTACATGTTTTTAAAACATATTGTAAGAAGTGAATTTACACCAATCTTATTTTATATACATTAAATATAATATTTGAATATTTAGTTGTTAACATCATTATTTCATGTTAAAGATATTGGTTGAAAATTAAGACTAAGGAAAAAATAATTAAAATATGAAACTTAAAATCATTATCAACACAACTTAAAAATATAACATTCAAACTTATGATATGTAATACTTCACTAAAATTTTTCTTGGTTTAATACCTTTTCAAAATAAATGAATATTTTGTTAAAAATTTACTAGAGGTCTATCAAGATAAGATATTTTTACTTATTATATTTTATTAACTAATAATAAATCTTATATTTGTAATATATTGTTCTTATGTTATAAATAGATTTGTGTAAGAACCAGGGGTTTATTTAGGTAGGGGCTGTTGTTGGCCCTGTTACCCTGAGCAGCAATTTTTTTTAAATTTAGAGGGATGGCAAATTTTAATGTTTTATAGGGATGTCAAATTTTTATTTTCTATATTTTTGCTTATTTGACCGTAAATGCATATTCGTTGTAAATTTCAATGAATTTACTTACTTAAACATTAATTATATGTTTTGGTTATAGGCCTTATAATTGCGTGTTAATATTTTATTGTATCGGTCAGCAGTTGATATTAATACATAGGTATCATATAACATATATACAATTATAATTGTTACAATAGTACCTATGTAGCAAACATATACATCAGAAATACTTGAGATAATCTTATCATACTAGAAGAAATAGCTTACCGGCTGTAATTTACCTAATTGTTATCATCGTTATATCGACTTAATAATATTAGTTTAGGGCTCAGGCAAGGACGCCAATATGGGGGGGGGGCAAGGGAAGGACATGTACCCAAACTTGGAAAATGTTTTGAATGTGATCAGAATTTATTTTTTTAAATAGAATTTAATATAGTATGAAAATCGGTTTATTTAGTTTGGCAAATCAGGTTATCAATTATAAATAACAACGCGCTTTATCCTTTCTATTCTATAGATAATTATCAATTCTTAAAATATTGTATATTGCCACAAATACGGCATGTATATGCGTGTGTAATACTGTGTAAACATACCATTTCCATATCCATATTATTTTATTTATAATCACAGATTTATGTAAAATTATATATATAATAAAGAAGTACGGAAACGGAATGTGTATTATTATACATGCCAATGTGTGACATTGTTTAGTGTTATCATAGGATAATATAATGTTAAATTATCTTATGATAAAAATAATTAATAATGTTCATTAGATATTATTATAAATAAATGTATTATTTATAATTTTATAAGTATTGTAATTTATAATATTAATTTAAAACCAAAAAGTAGAGATTAGAAGTGAAAACTATTCAGTGTTGAGTCATTATTCATCAATTTGTGTTGTATCTATGAGTTTACTGTTACTATTGTAGTTTCAAGTGTTAATAGTGTTATATTTAATAATAGAATAATTAGTACTATTAATAAATTTAAAAAATATGTATTTACTCCAAAACGTCAAGACCTAGAGTCAGAAACTAGTTCGTCACCCATTCATGAAAGTAAGTTTACAAAAGGAATCTATATTATATAATAATATGTAAAATATACAGATATACTAAATGTTAGATGGATCTAGACAGATTATACATTTTAATAGTAATTAATAACATAGATTTCATTATCAGTTATTTATTTTAATCAATACTAAATAATTGGAAAGTATAATTAAAATTTAAATGCCAAATAGTATACAATATTTGGTTTAATTTATTTACTTATTACTGTTCTGTTTTTAGATGATGAAAAAAATTGTAAAAATCAAAAACTATAGACTATTTTAAAACCAAAACTACAAAAATTGACATCAAAATTGTAGAGGAAAATATTAATAATCCAGCCATTACTATAGTCGATGTGTCAACACCATGTGAGTAATACAAATGTTTTATTCATAAAAGGAAGTTATTTTATTTATTTATTGTGTATTGTATTATTTAAAATATATTTAATTACTTATTAGACTTTTATTTTTTTTTTAACCATGCAAATAAATATACAAATACAAAGAATTGAATAATTATAAATTTTAATTTATATATAATTTATAAATAAAGATATCTAAACTATATTCTATATTATATTTATATAGATAATACACAAGTTACATCTACTAATAGTAGTATTTGTGCCAGCATCATTACCGATTTAGACATATCTGAAGTGGTATCAACACCTTGTAACTTGTAAGTTTAGGATTTATTTTATTCTGAGTTTTATTCATTTGAATACTTTTATTAAATCATGTTATGTGTAGGATTGAATATTTATTAAACATTTTATTTTATTTTTTCAATGTTTCTATATAATTATGTTAGTTTAATTACTTTTTAGGTGTAAGTAACGATACTAACAGTATGCATGATTTGTCAGATGTTGGAGATTTTATTAATATTCATCCAATTCCAGAACACAAAAAGTACGGTTTACTAAATAATCCATACAAACCAACTATAAATTATAATTTTAAAAATGACATGGAATCAAATTCTAAACGTGCATTTAATTTGAAGTACTTAGAAATGTATGACTGGATGTCTGGATGATTTATTCACCTAAATATAAAGGGGTTTTTTGTAATTTTTGCATTTTATTCAAACCTTATGTTCACAGAGGTAAACAAAGTTCTTTTGTTATTACACCATTTACAAAATTTTATCAGATTATTGAAGACTCAAAAAAACATGAAAAAACACAGTGGCATAATGATTCAAAAGTTACAGCAAAACTGTTTTTAGACAGTATAAATTCAAAAAAAAAAAATGTCATGGAACAAATTAACTCTACAGTACATCAAGAAATTTAAAAAAATAGAAAAAAAATTGAGACCAATCATTAAATCAATATTGTTTTGTGGACAGCATGATATTGCCCTTAGAGAAAACACAGCTGATAAAGGTAATTTTGTTGGTTTATTGAAATTTCGGTTTGATTCAGGTGATAAAATCCAAATATGTGTCACATAGAATTCAAAACGAAATTATTCAAATTTGTGGTCAAGTAATTTGTAATGATATTGTATCCCAAGTCAATAATTCAGTTGCATTTTATTTACTGGCTGATGAAACAGCAGAAAAGGAAGTTATCTATTGGTGTAAGATATATTGATATTAATTATGTTGTGCATGAGGAATTTATTGAATTTAGTGAAATACATGTTTTAAATGCAGAAGCCAGAAGGTGTATCAAGAAGTATATTAGAATCAATAGAAAAATGTTGAAACTTGTTGGCCTAGGGTTTGATGGTTGTTCAACCATGAGTGGTAAAGATAATGGTGTACAGGCAATTATACGAAAAATGTATCCAACTGCTTGTTATTTTCTTTGTGCTTCACATAAGCTAAATTTAGTAGTTAACGATCAAAATTCAATTCCTGAAATCAGAAATACTATTAGTTCTGTAAAGGAAATAATCAAGATTTTTAGAGAAAGTATTTTGAGAAGAAAACTTATTCCAAATATTCCATTATTTTGTGAGATACGTTGGTCTGAAAAGTACAAGTGTGTACAGCTATTTGATGAAAATTTCATTGAAATTAAAACTATTCTTGAAAAATTAACTATAGTTCAGAAGCAAATGCTGTTGCAAGGAATCGTGCATTTCAACTTTCATATCAGCCACATCAAATTGTACTTTTTTTGATTAGCTTAAAAGTAATTGCTTATTATTCCTCTGTTCTAGAACCGGTTGTGACCAAATTACAAGGCACAAGTGTTAATCTCCATTCTGTTCATACATTTGTTAAAACTGAACTTCTTGGCATACTAAATAAACATAGAGAACATAGCATGGAGTATTTTAATACAATTTTTGAGGAAATCACTAAAGCAGCGAATAGCTTAGATTTTATACTTAAAATACCTTATAAGCCTTCGAAAAACAAATCATCAGAGTCGACGATCAAAACATAACTGTTCATCAACTGATTCTATTAAAGATTATTACAGAATATCCATGTATATACCATATTTAGACTCTATTATTAGCTCGTTAAATAGTTGGTTTAATGAAAACAATGAGACTCCATTTAAATTGTGTTGGTTGCTTTCAAATGAAATGGTTAAACTACAAATAACTGAATATATTAACATACTTCAAGATATTGAAAATTATTTTAAAATAATTAATATACAAGTTAATGGTTTAATTTGATATGATTATTGGCAATTAAAATCACAATCATTTATAAATGATATAATGGTGGATTATAAAAAACTGTTAAAGGAGTGTGAATTTTTTTCTGCTGTCAAGAAAGGTATAATGATATATTATATTACATTGCCACCTACGACATGCATTGTAGAACGATCATTCAGTACACTCAGAAGAGTAAAGACATGGATGAGATATACATTGAGTGGAAGATGGACTTGATGACTTATATATGATAAGCGTATGTTGTAATTTTATTATTGTAATTGGAAACAGTATATTTAATTAAGAATAATATAATATAATTGTTGTAATTTGTAATTGTAATTGTGATCAGTATTCTTTTAAATATGACAAGGATATAACGGTTAGCCCGTTTTAGTTATAAAAAATATAATAATGATAATATAGGAAGATAACAATGTTTTACAGTGTATCCATATAACACTCTTCTCCCTTAAGCTTTAAATATTTCTTATTTTAATACAAATTTAATATATTAGGTACATTTATTTTAAATATCATATCAAATGTGATATAATTATAATTAATGAAATACTAATTGCTAAAATATACAATATATATATATATATTTATATCCAAGTTAATAACAAAAACAACCAATCTAAATTTTTTTTTTTTATTTATTTATATCTCTTAATTGGTCTATGTGTCGTCTCCAAATCCGTCCATCCTCTAGCTCAATTTCATAGTGAAGTAAACCAATTTTTTTTTATTCGTCCAAATCTCCATTTGTCTTTACCCAAATAATTCCTAGCTCCAACCCTTTGTCCTTCAGCTAACTCCCTTATATTAGGTTTTTGTATATCAGTTCTAACAATTTCTTTTGGTTTTATTAAATCTAATTTAGATCGGATCTCTCTCCCAAATATTATAAAAGATGGAGATGAATTTAAAATACTATGTGGCATCTTCCTATATTGCAATAAAAGTTTTGCTAGTACTAAGTCTATACTGTTACGTTCACTTTGCATTGCCTTCAATGATTGTTTTAAGGTTTGTACATATCTTTCAGCTAAACCGTTAGTAGCTGGATAATACGGTGCAGTGCGTTTATACTTAATACCATTTTGTTTTAAAAAAAGTGAAAAATCGTGTGCAATAAATTGTGTTCCATTATCTGACACTAATGTAGAACAAATTCCAAAACGTGCAAATAGTGAACGTAAAATAGTAATTGTTTTGTTAGTGGTTATCTGTTTCATGGGACATACTTCAGGCCATTTTGTAAATTCATCAACTATTACTAAATAATACATATTATTGACTGGTCCAGCATAGTCTATATGGATTCTTTCAAATGGTTCTGTTGGTTCCTCCCACTGGTGTATTGGTACCTTAGATGGGTTATTCATTATTTTGTTGCATTCCGAACAACTTTTAGCTACTTAAACCTATCAAGGTCAATACCTGGCCACCAACAATAACTCCTAGCTAATGCCTTTATTTTATTAACTCCAAAATGTGCTGTGTGTAACTCTCCAAGTATAGTTTTTCTAAATTAATTTGGTATTTCTACCCTGATCCCCCTCATAATGGCAGTTGCTCTGTAATGAGAACTCGGTTTGATCAATACCAAAATTATACTGTTTCCTTAGTAATTTCCCAGATCGTAGTGCTTTTAGTAATGGTTGTAAGGTTTTGTCTGAAATGGTTTGTTGTGCAATGTCATTTACAGTAATGGGTAAAGTCTCTATTTGTTGTTGTTCAAAAATATCACAGGCCTCAAATAAATGTGTATCTTCAGATTTAATAGGAAGCCTAGACAGTGCATCTGCATTCCCATGACATTTTGTAATTTTGTAATGTATGTCATAAGTGAAAGCTTGTAAAAATAAGGCATAGTGTTGCATTCTACTAGCACTTAGAAGTGGTATAGATTTGTCAGGTGCAAAAATCCTTACAAACGGTTGATGGTCCGTATATAATGCGAATCTACGCCCCATATAGATATTGATAAAACTTCTTCACAGCAAAAACTATAGCATAAGCCTCCTTATCAATTTGTGCATATTTTTGTTGAGTCGCTGTAAGTGTTTGTGAAATAAACTGTATTGGTCTTTCAGTTCCATTAGGAAAAATGTGTGAAATTACAGCCCCTACTGCATATGAACTAGCATCTGTTCCTACAATAATTGGTAATTTTGTATCATAGTGAGTTAATATATCCTCATTTTGTATTTGCCTTTTAATTGCGTTAAAAGAGTACTCACACCTTTTATCCCACTCAAATTTTGTATTATGACAAAGTAATTTATTCAAAGGTAAAGTAAATCACTCAAATTTTTAAAAAATCTAGCATAGTAATTAATTAGTCCTAAACAAGCTGTTTTTTCAGACTGATTTGTGGGACGCCTAAAATTTTGAATAGAATTTACTTTTGAATACCCTTATTTATCACATACCCACAGTATTCAATCTGGTCCTGAAAGAAAATACTTTTTTTTATATTAATTTTTAAATTATGTTTCTGCAACCTTTTTAATATAGTTTCTAGTCTTTCCAAATGTTCCTCATCACTCGCACCTGTAATGTTTATATCATATAGAAAACCCGTTACTCCAGGTATTCCAATTAAAATTTTTTCAATTTCTCTTTGCCATATAGCGGGTGCAGATGATACACCGAACATTAGTCTAGTACATTCATATAAACCTTTATGTGTATTGAGCGTTAATAGATGTCTGTCTGAAACATGTACAGGTAAGTGTAAGTAGGCTTAGATCAATTCTTGTAAATTTGTCACCTCCTGCTACATTAGAAAATAATTCATTTACAGTGGATGATTATCCACTAACAAAAATTTATTTATTGTGGTTTTAAAATCCCCACATAATCTTATTTTACCATTTGGTTTAACAATTGGGACAACAGGTGTAGCCCAGTTGGATACAATACAATACTCTCTTAAGGACCCCTTGGTTTACCAAATTTTCAATTTCCTCCTCCACTTTTGTCTTAAGTGCAAAAGGAACTGGTGGTGCTTTACAAAAATAGGTTTGACGCTTTGGTTTATTGTAAGTCTTTTATTTCACCTATGCCTTCTTCTAATACTGAACTATATTTTTGTAATAATTGCTGTACCTCATTAGCTGATAATTTCTTTACTTCCATGTAATTATTTTCAAATACTTTCTGCCATTCTAATTTTATTATTTTTAACCATTCCCGACCTAATAATGGTTCTTTATCGGCATTAACAATATATAGATTTAAAGTGTATAGGTATAATATAATATATCAGTTTAATACAATAATATCTATATATTATTGTATTAAACTTTTGCATTAATGTTCCCCTAACAGTTCTAGTATAATTCCACAGTAAGATTTTAGGATTAAATTAGTGGTTTCCAATTTTATATTGTTAAAGTGATTTAGGTAGTCTTGTTTTCCTATCACTGTTACTGCTGCCCCTGTATCAATTTCAAATTTAATTTCAACTTTATTTACTAGTATGTTAACAAATATTTTTGACCGATCATTTATTTTACTTCCTTCATTAATTTTAAAAAGTTCAGCAATATTATAACTGGTGTCATTACTGTCCACCTTGTCTACAGTTTTTACTTGTAAGTATTTAGTACAAACACTTTTTAAATGTCCTACCTTAGAACAATAACCACAAATTCCATTTTTTTTTATCACAAGTGTTAGCTAAATGTTTATCTGAACCACATCGGAAACACTTAGGTTTATCTTTAGTTTTTACAGCATATTTGTTTTTGTTATCCACTTTAGATTTACAATAATTATTATACTTATTACTAAATGGAGTTTTTCTGTTACCTGCATTGTCCAGTTTCGCAATTGTACCTGTTGTCGTATTAGATTTATGTAGTCGAGCCGCATCCTTCATAAACATCTCCATAGCCGATACCTTTTCCACTGCCTTCGCCCAAGTGAAATCCTCTGTTTCCAAAAGTATCGATTGAATTTGGGGTTTTTGTAGACCAAAAACAAATTGATTCCTCAATGCCGTTGATAGATATGGCCCATGCTTACAATTTATTGACAGGCGTTGTAATGCTGCCACAAATTCTTGAATTGATTCGCCTTCTTTTTGAGTTCTCAGTCTGAACCTGTAGTTCTCCATAATCTCTAATGGTGCTGGCTCATAGTGTTCGCGCATAATAGTAACTAATTCCTCATAGCCTTTTTTAGCTGGATTACCTGGTTCAATTTTGTCGCATAGTATATCGTATGCTTCCATACCGATAAAGTGTAGTAGATATTGTACTTGTAAATCTTCACTAATTCCAAACACTAGGAATAATGACCTTCCATTCGTTGAATCCATCGATTCTTACGATGTATCTTAGGACCAAAACCATCGATTGTGAATGTGGCTTGAACCACAGTAATAATGAAGTACTTGCATTTTCTGTAATATTGTTTGTTTCTCACCCATTGTACTTGGTGATGTGTATCCACGTTTATCAGTTCAATCCCATCTTCGTCGCCAAATTGTTGCAATTTTATTATTGTAATTGGAAACAGTATATTTAATTAAGAATAATATAATATAATTGTAATTGTGAACAGTATTCTTTTAAATATGACAAGAATATAACGGTTAGCCCGTTTTAGTTATGAAAAATATAATAGTGATAATATAGGAAGATAACAATGTTTTAGTGTATCCACATAACAGCGTACATAGGAAATAATTGATGATAAAAAGAATGAATATGTAGAACAAGTAATAAATACATTTGGTGTTAAAAAAAGAAATTTACAATTTTTATTTGTAAATTAATATTTTAACAAATATAATTAATGTTTTATAAGTGTCCAATTTATATTATTAATTAAATAAAAATTTCAATAAATTAATTTTATAGTTAATTGGATAAATAATTATTATTTTATAATCTTCCAATTTGATATATAATGTAAAATTTTAAACCCCTTCCTACCTCGTGGCCATTTCTTTTTATAAATAGATTGAAAAATTTAAATGTTGCCCCCCCCCCCCCCCCCTTGAGACTTTTACTACCTTGGGCTCAGGTGTTTATGAAATTTAATATTTTTTTCTATTTGTCCAATTTAATGCTAACTTGGATACAAATTTAATTCATGTTCTACTGAATCAAATAATACTATTTTTATTTTTCATATTTTTCATATTTAATGGTTTTGTATTTTAATTGGATATTTTGAGATTGTAAAAATAAAATTGCTTATTTCAGTACATTATTTTTTAAAACAATTTAAATTAACAAACTACACAATTAATTACACAATTTTTATGTATAATTTTTATCGGCGGCAATTTCAAACTACTACGCATTGAGGTAAAATATTTATTTATTTTTGTTATTAAAGAAATAACCCTCGCCAACTTAGCCATTGGGATAAGATACTTTTTATTTTTGAAAGGTGTTACATAATAATAATAGAAAAGGTATACTAACAATAAAATATGTCTAAATTATATTCATATAATGATAATAAGGTTGTGTTTTTAATTGGTTAAATAAGTTTGTCTAATCTTGCCTCCTGGAGGAACACGAATATGTCAGGTGATTGCAAAACAGGTCCCAGTATGTCGTATAAATCGCTGGATAGATGATTGCGATTTATTGCATCGAGGTATGCAAGAAATTCCGTGGGAATTTGTTTTATTGTTAGTTCGACCCTGCACGTCATACACGACCCCCGCTCATCTCGGGGCATTAAAATATAAATGTTAATTATCGACTTATCGTGTTTGTTCGGTATTATTGTACTTTATTAGATAACGTCTAATTTTGGATTATACTTCTCTGATAATTTTATAAGTATACACAATGTATTTTCAAAATTGAATCTATATGAAGCAGTTTCAATCGAAAAAAGTATTAGGATTATTGCTGAACCTAATTTAGGCCCAAACTTAACATATATTCAGTCAAATTTTAGATGTTTACCTGTCAATATAACAAAATTAGAATCATCAGGACTGACGTTGTTCAAATTAATTGAAGTTATCAATATTCCAAGAGAATCTCCTAAAATGGCTAATGGAAAAGTAGGAAAAGAAATTTAAGACAAATTTTAGAACGTTATTGAAAAAATAAAGGATTTAAATCTTTAGTACAAATTTCGAAAATACATTCCGGTGAGGTTGGTACTATGGAAGGAATAGAAGAAGATTTAAAGGTTAAGGATCTTGCATTCTTCAAATAAGTTCCAATAACAATAATAACATCAGTTTATGCAAAACGAAGTTTCTCACGCTACAAAAATTTACTTTCCGATAACAGATACAGTTACACATTTGAGCAAATTAAAAAAACCATAGTAACACAGTGTAAAGTTAATAATGTAATAATTAATAGATAATAAATAATGATGTAAATTAAAGTAAATAAAACGCTATGTAGATTTAAAAAATGTATTTTAAATTGTAGTAAAAAATTTAATATATAAAAATAACTAATAGGTAATAAAAATATAATTACATTATAATATTTAGCGCGTATTTTGTAATTTTTTAGGGATAAATGCATGCATATTGTAGTAGTTTTAAGTGCATTAACATCCGAGCCCTATTATTACATTACATTTTATAGTATATTTTACATCTGATATATCTTTCAACCTTTGTATGAATTACTAAGTAAACCATTACGACTTTTTTTAGCAAAATATACCAAACAATCTATAGCAGATGAAACTAACCTAACCTAACCAAACAAATTACTGAAAAATTATTTTAAATTTTCTATCAGAGTATCAGAGACAATGAATGACATAAAAGAAAAAACTGAAAACAGTTTTATTTACGTTGTAGTTGATGAAACCACTGATGCGAGGCGCTTATTCATCGCTAATTTATTTGTGGGTATCCTAAATAAATATTATGTATGGTAGCCAAACAATTAAATAAAACGAGTAACGAAACTATTAGTCAATTCAGAAAAAACTCAAAAATTATAATAGATTGCGATGTATCTAAACAAGGAAAGCACATTCTGCTTCTTATTTACTATGCTCCATACATAGTAAAGTCAGGAAAATCTTTGGAGTTGTTTATTTCTAATATGATAGATGTGACTTGTATTGTACATGCTTCTAAGTTGTTATCTTATTGCTGAAAAAGTTTGTGACTTATTTCCGAGTATTAATATTTTGACGGATAATAGTAAAAACATATTTTTAAAATCACCTAGCTAAATTTCAATCTTCAGAGATGAAATATAAAATATATTTTTACCTTCTGAACAGATAATATCAAGGTGAGGCACATGGAGAGTTGCTGCTTTATATTATGTGAAATATTTGATAAAATACAAAAAGGTAATTGAAAAGATTGCACAATACGATGCACATTACGTTAAAAAAATGCCTGATATTATTAAATATATATCGGTTGTGAATGAATTAAAATTTATATTAACTTGTTTGTCATTTTTAGTTGAAATAATTAAAAAATTTCTGGACCCAAATGAGCAACATTAAAAATAAGATTAAATGATTATTTCTTCAAAGACAACAACCTAAAAGTATAGCAAAATATTATTAGGTATATAAGCGGTTCAACTAGTTAAAATCTATCAAGACCCAGTCGTGATTTTAAGCTCTTTTAAATATGTTCCGAATGTATCATATTATTACATGTAGATATCCAATGTCATTAAAATTTGAATTTTGATTAGTCATACATTTTAATGAGTCATAACAAATGTATCATCTATGTTTATGCTATCTATATTCTATACCAGTGCTTCTCAATTTAGGGACCGTGACTTAGATTATTGTTATTAAATAATAATAAAGACCTAAGGAGACCTTGACAGTTTTACATTAAATTTCGGGGGCATAACACAAAAGGTTGAGAATCACTGCTCTTATAAATCAGGAGTCTTTTAATACTCGTAAGCTTTGTACCTATGAGTATTGCGTATGATGTACGCTGGATGCGTTTTTTTGAAACTGTTATATACTCAACTTGTATATGTTCATAGATGACACATAAACAGAAGAAAATAAAGATAAAATCATAAAGGAATTCCACAATTCCCTACTTGGAGGTCACTAAGGAATTTCTAGAACAATCAAAAGAATAAAACAACAACATACATGAAAAGAATTTAATGATGTAAGTATGGAGGACATTATAATGAAAAGTCGAATTTTAAATTTAAATTTAATATTTAACCAATTTTCTTTAGAATTAGGAAAAATATCTAAAATAATCTTTCATTCCGCATACATGGAAAATTACAGCCGTTAATTATATCAGTAGTGTATGAATGTTTTAGAATTATACAGACAACAATTTTTAAAATTAATGATTTAGTTATATTTATCAATACAATTTCTGTGATATTTAGTAATATGTATAAATTATATAATGTACTACCTAATTCAGTACATATTGAAAATAATATATTTATGTTTATATAATTATATCCATAACCATTGATCTGCAAGAACATTTTATTCATTTAAGTGAAAATGATGTAAGTTAGTGCATTGTAACAAACCGTTTTAAAATTTATAGAAACTGTTTAGCCAAAAGGGTAGTGACCTCAAACGATTGTGAAATAAATTAAACTTCATATTCATAAACTTTTGTCTTCTAATTCATGGATTTTCACGGTATTGCGCTAAAATTTAGTTTTAACATGTTCCAATATAGATTCAATAATATAAGTATTAACTGGATTAGGAATAATATTGCTAAGCGAACAGTATTCTGCAATTTCAGGAGGTTATCGCTTAATTCATATCAGAACGATTTATTCTGAATTAAAATCAGATTTTATACCAACTATAAATTTAACTAAATATAGATATAATTTAAACGTAATGAAAGAATATGTACCCTCTACAGTAGTATTTTCAAAATATAAAGACGATAATGAAGTCAATATCCCAAAGATCCAAAAGATAATTTAAATAGCAAGTCATTTTCATTTTATATCGATTATTACACGATTGGTTTAGTAACACTATGTTGTTTACTAATAGTTATTATGTCAATTATGACAATAAGAAAAATCATTCATTATAAAAAAATGAAAAAAGTTAATGTAAACCAAAAGAGTTCGACGGAACAAGATATATCAAGTCAATTTGAACTTAAAGTAAGAAAAGGAAAATCAGTAGGTGCCCAAAATAATTATTTAAAAAAAAAAATGGATAATGATTTTTTGTCTAACCCAGGAAGGGGGGTTTTATGCACCCAACACTAGGTTTAAAATAGAATAAAGATAGTCTTTATATGTTAACTATAATAAAGTAAATGGCTAGACGTTGGTATGTAGGCGTTCCATTCTCTTTTTTGCTTTTACGCGACAGGGTGACTGTATATCGGTCTTGTCAACAGTTGACTGTTTGACTTCAGTCCAGTGACTGACTCATTTGAGTTAAGTAGTGTGCTTACTCAGAATAAATAATTATAACTTAAAGAGTTAATGAAGTATATCTATTATTATATTATTTATATTAATTTAAAGTGTGTATTCTTTTCTAAACAACCACCTAATATACGAACACATATACCATAATGCTCAGTAGTCGTAGTAGTGCACGAATTTATAATGACGCAAACAGAGTTGGTGGAAGGAAAGCCACCACCGCTGAAACAACAACCCCATCCTCAGACTTTGTGCTCGATCGATTTCGAGGGTTAATAAATCAAATTGAGTGTTGAGCGGAAAAGCCGAGCCCGTAACATTATTTGAAGCTAGTAACTTATGGTAGCCGTCGCCGAGCAACAGCTTATTTTTTACCGTAAACAGATAATCTTAAATTACTTTTCAATCACATTGAAATCGTTTTATGGATCAATTTAAATTTAATAGTTCTGAGATACTTGAATACATTTTCAATAACTTTTAAAAGTATAATCTCACGTGTAGTGTCTATAATATATCTATATTTATCGTTGATACTCGAATTTAACTATGGAATTTGTTCACAAGACATACATTCGTTGTTTGGATATCCAATAGGTAGTAGATACTATACGGTGTGGTACTGTGGTGGCTTCAACGCATTTGTGTATTTAAGATTTATCTGAGGGTAATGGATAAACAAAAAGACCATTACACCTTTGATCAACGTGAAGTCAGGCGTATAATTTGGGCAGCAGCATAAAATAAATCTTCCTATCACAGTAATCGTTGCATTATTAAACAATATAACAACATTTATTTCGACCCGATGAATGAATAATTTAGTTAAAAAGGTCTAGTTTAAGATAACTGATGAAATTACCTTACCTTAACCTTACCTACTTAATTTTTGTTGAAATTTATTTGTTTGATTAGCTGAGCCGTTTAGAAATCATTACAATGTCCAAGGAGTGATATTATATTATCATCCCTTATATAGTAATACAACCTACTATAAACAGAGATGTTCACATTTTATATGAATCAGATGTATGCTGATATAAAACCTATAATTGGCTAGTGGTTTTATAGTTACCTACGAAATTTTCATTTTGTATATTTTGAGTACCTATTTCTGTGAATTATACGGATAACAGGAGTTAAGCATTTTTTTTTTAAATATTACTGTATATTTGCACTTTTAACAATCATTATGTTTTAAGAATCTATACAAATCAAAAGTTTATCAAGCATATAATTTATTTTAATAAGCTTGAAAATCATTTTGACGATGGGCAATGGTTTCAATAATTGACTGGCGTTCAAGTATTTTTTACCAGCCGCGCAAAAATAAAATATAATTTTCGATGCTGTTGCGCCCTTCATATAGTTTCAACTACCAGCCGGGATTATTGATTTTATATAAACGTGGACCACGCCGGCGAAGGCAGTGGTATCCTAGCGACCGATACAGCAGCTGCTGTCGGCGAGGGTGACTACAGCTGCATCCGAGGGTAGCACCCCTTACCGCTAAAAATAATAATACACATGTCACACACCATTCCCCAATACAGACAATGTTGAATTTCGTATTATTTTATCAAGTGTCAATAATTTCACGAAAAGACCGTTAGAAATTAGCTAATGCACTATATTCATAACTTCATAAGTTATTAATAATTTTCCCTACTCTTTTATTAATATGTATTTATGTGTAGGTACCTACTTTTCACGTTTATATTAAAATAAAAATATGTATTATACATTTATAAATAATTTTTAATTTTAATAAATAATCAAAAACTAATACGTAGGTACTAAAGTGTTATGAGTTTTTTAATTATATATTTTGGCCTTGAGATTGTTTTTCACACAATTGATTTTCGTAGTAATAACTTCATAATCACAATATTCTATTTAAGCTATTACGTTTATTCCTAAATAATTAAAAATATAATCAACCATAATGAAGCTTATTATATTACCTATCATATAACTTGTGTGTAAAAAATACTTAAATATTATAATTTAATAATTTATGTAAGACTATGCATGTATAATTTTTATGTTACATACAATGCTGCTGTACAAAGTAACTAGATTGTACAAGTTTCATTATACAATTCGCGATGTGTACAATAATCACTGTACAAATTGTGAAATGTACCTTCATTGTACAAGATTGCTGCTAGTTTTAAAGTCTTAATTATTATTAACAAATAAATAGAAATACTGGATATTTTAATATAAAGTTATATAAATTACAATATAATAAGTGGTATGTTTTAAAAGTATTTTCTTAACAAATATTACATATTAGTAGGTACCTATATCATATAAAAATTTTTTTTAAATTAATATTATCTTCAACTTCACTCATTTTGCCCGATTGTATATCACACTAATATAAGTTGAAATATTGCAGCAGTTCCGATTACAATGCACTAGTCCAGCGTTTCCCAACCTTTTCCCCTCGCGGCACCCTAATCCCAACCCATATTTAGCCGTGGCACACAAAAATTTCCGTTAAAATAAAACACGATATTAAGAAAATAATGTACGTCACAGCAGACAACAAACGACTAACTGACTAATAATTGAAATTATTAAATAAGAAATAGTGAACAATATCCCCGATAAGAGAATAAGAGATATAAGAGAGATGTGCCGCAGCACACCGGTTGGGAAACCCTGCACTAAACACTGTCTGTATTAAAATCTGTTTAAATAATGTTTCTGAACGAATCAACGACAGTACTTATCGTAAAGTCGTTTAGATAAACTTTATCATTTTTATTGCATTATACCTTTACTAATATGTTAGATTCCACATAACGTGGGAAAAACAACTCATATACGACTATACGAGATGAAATTATACATCTTATTATAGATTCACGTATTTTATTTCATGTCACAATGTGTACTGTGTACACTGTAAAGTAATATGTAGTTTTATACGATTTGTAATTTTTATAATATGTTTTTAAATTTTGTGATTTATTCGATGATTGTAGTATACTAATACGTAAAGACCAGGTGCGTCTAATTATATATGATATATTAATATGTAATGTTTGTTAAGAAAATACTTTTAAAACATACCTGCAGTCATTAATTATTATATTGTAATTTATGTTTTTAAATGTTGTGATTTGTACAATGAAGGTACATTTTGCAATTTGTACAGTGATTATTGTACATATCGCGAATTGTATAACGAAACACTTGTACAATCTAGTTACTTTGTACAGCAACATTGTACAATTCGCGATGTGTACAAAAATCACTGTACAAATTGCGAAATGTACAATTCCGGACATAGTATGTAACATCTACAAGTTATTCATATATAATATTATTGTATATAATACCCATATTATACCTACATATAAATTCAAAAATCATAAATCTTATCCAATCATCGATTGGCTATTACAATTGGTTTAATGAAATAAAATGATACGGATAATGGGAAACCCGAGATAAATTTGCCTCCTACTTTACCTAAGCTATACTTTGGTAAATTCAATCTGAAATCATATCCTAATTACTGGTAATATTGAAATCATCCTCAAAATAAGTCAGTATAAGCTCGACAAATTATATACATATTATATAATATACATTTTTATTGGGCCGAGGCCTAAGGACACTGAACGTAATATTTATTTTATTCGACTTACTTAAATCTAAAAAGCTGACAAAATTACATTAAACTTAAAATTCTCGGATTTTAATTTTGAAAATATATTTTTTATTTATGTTCTTATTACATGTTTTGAAATACAAATTGCATAATAATTGCATTGTTTTGTTATTTTTGGTAATTTACATAATGTATTTTGTTTTGTGTAACATGTAGGCTTAAAATTAAAGAATTGGCTTGTTCAGTTTAAGCTTTATTTGTATTTTAAGGATTTATTATTGCATTGTACATTTGTACGTAACTTCTGCATACATGCAGTGTGTGAAATATTATTTTCATAGTTGTTTGGATACGATAACGGTTTTCTTACCTACTTACTATGTTTATTTACTTTTCACATACAGACCTGTAAAAAAAATACGACGGAGTAATTGTCTGATTTTACACCTATTTTAGTGGCTGGAGGTGGAAATTATTGGAGGTAATCATCATGATTCAATATTATCACAATTAAATTTTGTTAGTCTGATGATATCTGATAAACACAAATCTTCACAAAGTTACAACACCTATCTTTAATATCAGTCATAATCATAATAATATTTATATAGTTTTATTAAATTTATATACTTATACCGAAGCTTTGCACAAACTTATAAATTATATTTTGGAATATTTCTAATTTTTGAAATGTGGCTGTATAATATATAAAGTCATAATAATTAACACAATTATACATATTTTAAAACTATATCTCTTATAATATTTGTTCTATTGCTATATAATTTAAGTCTCGTATTATTTTATTTTAGATATATTATTACAAACATGTAGTTGGATAAAGTAATATGATAGATAAACTTATGACTAGAGCGCGAATTTTTATGCATTAAAAATCAATTGAATATGCCCTAAAAAATCTTAAATATGCATAAATATATGCACTAAAATGTTAAAATATGCATGGAAAATAAAAAAATATGCATAAAAAAAATCATTTTTGTAACATTAAATTAATAAAATATATTATAAAAAAAAAATTATGGAACAATACTAAAAACACTTTTCTTTACTTTTTCCACTTTCACTATTTTCAAGTAGCTTTAAATTTTAATCTATAATATATAAAAAAGGAATCAATTTATATCAAAAATGTCTCCTAAAATAAATGTACTTACCTATATTTTGATATTAATCAAAACTATCGAAACTATACAAATATAATATTTTTCTTATATTCTAATTGAAAATAGTATAAATTTAAAAAATTTCCAAAAAAATCAACAAAAAAACATCGAAATATGCACTAAAAGATGAAATATGCAATTAAAATTGTAAAATAAGCCCTTAAAATAGACAAATGACGAATTATGCAAAAAAAATACATTAACAAAGTTTCATTTTTTTGTCATGATACAAATGTTGTGCTCACTTAGTATATCATACGATCAACCAGAATAAATATGCAAATGCATACAAATCCTCGCTCTACTTATGACATATTTGAAATACATAAAGTATAATAGTAAGTAACTATTGTCAAAAAAAAATAGTAATATAACTACCTAAGGATATAAAATCTCGAATCTAAGATACAAATGTAATTTACTATACATAACATCAGTGGCGGCTCGTGAACCGTATGATGGGTGAGGCAGATATTTTCAAAATGTAAACACACGCCATAGGGCAATGGGAAATAATTTCCCACCAAAAAAATAAAAATCTTGAAGGTTCTGTTATAATAATTCATCGGTAGAGTGCGTCAAAACAAATGTCAATATATCACTAAACACAAATAATTGTATATTATATATATATATATATATTTATTATTATTATTATTAAATCTCTAGCTATTTACTACACAAATTTAAATATTATTATTATTTATTTATTTATTTTTTTTTTTTTTGGGGGGGGGGGGGGTTATATAAAAATGAGTTTTAAGTCAACTTTTAAAATAATTCAATTTAATATTTAATATTAACCTTTCAAAATACATAAATAATAAACAATACTTAATATTATCTGAAATATCAGAATAAAGTCAACTTTAAAAAAAAAATAATACTTATTACATAAATCTCATTTACTAAAACATTTAGTTTAATGCTTAGTGTTTACAGAGAAAATGAATAATGGGGCAGTGTAGCGTGGCGTGCTAGCTTGTTGCTCGTTGGATTGCCGAGTACTAACGCCGCGCCGCCTCACACCATGTTGTTTAGCGTTTGCGACAGTGTTTATTGAACACATACACAATAAACATTGATTGACATTAATTGATTTTTACGATTATTAAAATACCTATTACAATTAATGGTAGATAGCATTTCAACGAAATACCGTAATGAAAGTACAAAGTATTTCAAGATGACTCGAAAATAAAATAAAATGTAATCGGAAATACACTGCATAATAACTAATATAATTAATAACAACGAACCAATCAAACTGTTGTGGCTTCAGCGAGAAGACTTACAAACTTTGAGAAATCAAAAAGAGTAAGTTATGCGTATTTCCATTCAGAATACCTATATTGTACTCAACGGTATTTTATTATTTCTTAATGTATCTACTGTAAAAATATAATACTATATTTTCGATTCTGATTGGATCAGTAAGTATCTGACTAGTTTCAAGTTTGTAATTGTATAGAATTGGAGCGATTCGGCAACCTCCTATGGGCTACGAGTCATCGTAAAATACGATTACAATAATATAATATTTGACTCATGATATAGCTTGGAAGTTCGGAATAAGCTTGTCAGAACATAATTAAATTGTATTATTTTTAATCGTTCATTATTGCTAAAAATTAAAAGCTTTACCTACTTATATAGGCTATAGGTGATAGATATTGAGATAAATCAATGATAGTTGTCATTTTATCAGAAGTCACCTGTATAATAAAAATCATTATCATTTGGCGATGAGTAATTATATCAAAGACATTGCTTCAAAAGATGGGTCATTGAAAATAATGCGTCAATAATACTTTTTGTTAAAGTATTTTTCATCAAAATCACAGTTTGTAGGTACTGAATCATAAAAAATAATTTTTATTTATTTTAATAAAATTAAATTACATTAAACTAAGTCATGAAAAATTAATATTTCTTATTAATTAAAATTATTTTTCAAATTATTGACGTTTGGCGAATTGTGGATTAGACCAGTAAAATTGTTTACGAATTGTTTTTTTTTTTTTTTTTGGTGAATTCTGAATATCCGGATATATTTATTTTAATATCACGAAGAAACGTGTATTTATAGCAATGAAACGCATAAGCATTGAATATATATATAACATTATATTATTATCAATGACATAAACACCTATTTTTTAAGTTAGTGGTTTTTTAAGGGGTTTTATATAGGCAGTTTCAATGATATATTAAGTAAAACTAAAATATAAATCTTTAATATATTTTAATAATAATTCAGAGTAACACATAAATGGTCTCGTGCCAGTAATATTTTAAATACGAGATTAGGTATATATACAAAAAAACAGTTTCGCGTGGAAAAAAATTCTCAGGTTACACTCGTAGTTAAGAAACCAAATGTATGTATAATATAGGAGATAAAATTGTATGGGTCTTAGCATTTTTACTTTTTTGATAAGTATCATTTTTAAAAACAGTAATTTAAGTTTGATATACGCAGAACTAATAGACTTTAGTCTATTAATAATAACTTTTTTATATTTAAAAAACACTCTATAACAAAAAAAAAAAAATAGTCTTTTGCATCATAAATAATTGTTGTTTCTGAATTATAACTTGAGTAGTTAAGTGATTGTTTTTTGCGCAAAATGGTTTTGTATGCAACTCGCTATAAAATGGTGTGTGGCGTAGGCGATTTTACACATCAAGCATCGAGCCCTTCCTCCTCTTCACTACTGTCACCATCCCTAGACATAATAATATTATAACGTTTGTCGGCGTTTTTATAATGATCGCGAGCACACAGTGGTGGCCAAACCGGGGGTGGGGGATAGGTCTCCTGATGTCCTAATTTTCAACAATTAAAATCTGATAACTATAAATTATATTTTTATTAATCAAATAGTACATGTTAAAAGTCAGTCTCCCGTAATAAAATCATATGACGACCACTGCGAGCACACTATAATATCAACCTCGTCGTATTTTTATAACTACAAAATTATATAAATCTCTTCCGTCTGATGTGCCGCTGTATATTGTTGTATACTATTTATCGTTATTTTCCATTTAACTTTTGTTATTGTCATTATTATTAATATTATTATTATCATTATTGTTATTATTATTATCATAATTATCATTATTATTATTATTACTATCATTATTCTATCCACACGTGATTTCTCTACCACATTAATTCATTCGCGAACTGTATATCCTACAGCTAGTGCGGCGGCGTAGTTATTTTTGTTGGCCGCCGTCCCTGTCACCGTCATCCCCGCAGTCACCTCCATCGGCACGGCGTGCGCGTGCGCGCTCGTGTCGTATCCTCTTCTTGTGCTTGTGTGTGTGTTTTTATGAATATGTGTGTGCAAGTTACGGTGGCGGCCACGACAACGTGTCTGTGGCGCCGGCCGTTTAAATCGCTGTCGCAAACCTAACGCCACTGCATGAGCCACTGCCACCGGCGTAGCGCGTGCGTTGCTCTCTCTCTCTCTCTCTCTCTAGCTCTCTGACTCGCGATCGGGACGGACCCTGTGCGTGCGACGCGCCCGATTTAGATTTTTTTTAAATCATAAAAATATTAACAAAAACAGTGACAGCGAGAAAAAAAAATACGTATCATCGCGCGCGACTCGACAAATGTGATTGACTTTTGATACTATTTACTCTATACTTTTGCACTATTGAAAATATTATATTATAGCTGTAGGTACCTATTTACACGCGACCGATTTACAGTCACTTACCGTGAAAATATATTATATATTATTCGTCAAGCGTGTCTAGTCGCTGGTCATCGACGTTACTGACCGATACATACGGTGGTGCAGGTTGGGAAGAGAGTACTGAAATGCTGGTAACCCCGATTGACGTCGTGGATCAACCCAACGACGAAGAGCGGCGTCGTCAATCGGAGAAGTTCGAAACCGGTGGTGGAGTCTGTGACAGCCTCGGTGGCGGCCTCGTTGACGAAGGCGGTGGCGGCGGCGGCGGTGGTGATGGAGGTGGAGGTGGAAAGAAGCACCGTAAGAGGCGGAACCGCCGGAACCGTCAGCGACAACTACAGACCGAAGACAATCACTTGGCCGATGTCGAATCTCTTACACCTCCTATAGGGTGAGTACCTATAATGCTATCTAATTTACAATGCTCAGCGATGAAACCCTAATAAATAAATTGTATTTTATAATATTACTGGCGAGGATGTAATTATGGTAGTTATGGATGCGATTGAATCGTGGAGAGGCCTACGTAACGTATGTAACTGATGGGTGTGCATCACATTTCCCATTTTTCAGGAAAATTTATAAATCTACAATACCTACGTATATAATATATAATTATATATACGTCATTTTTATCCACAGAGTTAATGCGTTCAATAAAATTAATTGTTAACGCCACATAATAGGTAGCGATAGTGTAAGTATCTTGTGTATACAATTATAAGATTATATTCAGGAGGTTGTAGTTCTAAACTCTAATACCAAGGTTTTTATTTCAGCTGCTGCAGACTGTATATAGAGTTTGCCAATATTTTTAACTACAATATAAATATTATAATATATATAAAAATAATAGCATAGAGAAAATTTTAATTTAAAAAAAATATATTATTGATAATTTATTTTTGTATCTCACTTTACTGTGGAACTACGTGACCCTAACTACTATTAGGTATCATCTTTTAGTTAAACAAAAATACATATATTTGCAACTTAATAATTCAACATTATTTGTTTGTTTATTTAATTTAATTAGAAAGTAAACTTTAAATAAGTTATCTAAGACACTATACTCCTTTCATATGATTTTTGAAATATGCAAATAAATCAATTGAAGAGCTTTTTTTGACAATTATTATAGAGCTATCAACTTTAGTTAGTCTTACTATAACAATAATTACGAGTTAATTGACAAATAGACGACACACAAAAAAAAAAAAAAATGTAAAAATGAATATTTACAGAAAGAGATTAAACCGACTAAAATTAAATTCAAAACAACGACCAATGATAACCTAAAAGTGAAATATAAACACATAACAAGAATTATTGATTAGGATAGTACTACCTAAAAAGTTTAAAAACACAAACATCAATTGAAAAATAATAAGTAGGAACCTGAAAAAGTAAGTAGGTATAGTAGGTACTCAGTCCATCTTCCACGTTGATTCCAGTAGATACTGAGTACAAGTTATTTTGCCAATAACATTAAATATTATTCAATACTAAAAAGCTAAAATTGTATTAGTTGGTTTTAAATATTATTACTTATTCGAATTAACCTATTATCAAACTGTTTGATAAGAACATCATCTGTTTTTTACGATATTAAAGTTCAGGTCTGTAACTACGGGGAGGGTTTATAAGGGGTTCAAACCTCCCCCCCTTTAACGAAGTAGAAAATGTAAAAATGTCTAGTATATTCGAAAATTTAAAATGTTTATTTTTTTTTTTTTAAACTGAATAAATACTTTATATAATATTATAGTAAATTTATAGTATAGTGCCTATAGTACATTGTGATAATTTATAAGAATTTAAATAATGAAACAAAATAGAGACAAATGAATTCTAATTAGTGAATGCATTTTACTACCTATATGTGGTTAATATGAAATTATTTTAAGAGATAGCATTAAAGGGGTATGGGCCCTCCCCATAGAAAATTCATAGCTACGGCCCTGTTAACATTTTAAGTGAATTATTAATATGTAAATGTATAGTATTAATATTTTTAAATGCTCATATTTCACTTAATCATTTAAATATCGTGAAATACTTACGGGAGAACACATAATATTATGATTTTGTTACCTAAACGTTTTATATAATATTCATTCAATATAAAAATTAACAACACACTATTGAAACTAGTAAACGAAAATTCGCCATGTCGTATTTCTGTAAAACGGAGACAAAATATGCGCGAGGGTACGACGTTCTCTCAACGTTATTTTATTATTTGTTCAGTTGTGTCATATTTTACTACAAAATTCAAGAAATCAATAAAACATTATTATATTTTATTAGGATTAATGTTTAGCTTTGGCAGGTGCAAAATCATATCTTTGCGATTGTTACATAACATCAGGGGGGTGGAAGTGGATTGTTGTGAATCACCGTATTTACGCCGCTGGCCCAATCCCCTTAACACTCCCTAAATACGTGTCTCGGTATCTGATTGGCGTGCTGCATGCGAATGATTATAATCTTCTACAGCTGGTATATTGCATCAAATAATACTACTTTATCCATATATGTAACATGTATAAGAGCACAGATTTATAAAAACTACAATACTACATATTGTCCACCTGGAGCAACGGTCCCCACTACGCGGTCCGCGATTCACATGCGTCCCCCTAACAAATTTAATGTGGCCCGCACTAAAATTAAATTGTACAAATCCAGAGTTTAAGAAAAACATTTGTGTCAATCATGAACTTTTCTTATTTTTCTAAGTTTTCTTACCATTATATAGATACCCTTAGATAGATCTGAAATCGATCAGTTGACTTCTGATGGTTCCTTTTGAAGTGAATAATTGTGGCCACAGTACATACTGCTTATCGGGTGACAACTAAAAATAGTAAATAAATAATAATATACAATATTCCCGAAATAATTGTTATTTGTACGTTTGTCACTGGTTGTTCACCGCTGACAATCGTCCAGAATTTGACGATGTTTATGATATAAGATGATGAATATAGATTATAAAATATGGATTTTTTGATATTAATCATTTATTACGGTGTGTTGACTGTTGATGTGTACTGTATAGACTAGACGTTAGTGTTGGATGGCCAGACATAAAATACGAGAATACGGGACTATATCTTTTAAAATTACAAAAATAATCTGTTTTGAATATTTGAACATAATTTTACAAATTATAAATTTTTATTAGTATTAAAAATTGTCTATTGACATAAAATGTTATAAAAAGTTAAAAAAAAAATAATATGTACCTCCATAAATTAAAATAATTATTATAACCGGGCTTGTCCTAAATTTTGATCCTGGTCTATGGCGCTTTGACGCCTCTGTTCTATTGACCAATTCTGTAGGTACTTTCTACAAGTAAAAGTTCTAACACTTGGTTCAACCAATACTTACCCTACCAACACTATATATTGTGTACAAGTAGTACAGTACAACTAACCACTTATCACTAAGTCATACAAAAAACAAAAACAATTTGGATAAAATACAAGTATTGCCCGTACAAAAAGTGTAAGTTACAAGTACTACACATCTATACAAATTATGTATAATCCATATAGTATGGTACCTAATACAATTAATATACATTAGAGTATTTGTCAGTTTATCATGATGGCTCAACGTCATATTTTTTAAGCATTCATTCATAAGTTTGAGATAAGAAATTTAATACATATTATTGCCATATTGGTAATATTTTGATTAGCTTCGATATTTTTTAGAAATAATATTATGAAACATAGAATTAGGTGTCTAGTATTTTTTGAATACATCTACGACCTACCTGTCAGCTGTTACCGGTAACGAAACACCAAAATTGTGGTGTATGGTCTATTGTCGCATATTGTTATAATCGATAAAAGTATAAAAATGAAATGTTTATAATAGATAAATAATCATATACCTATGCGTGAACCGGCGCGTTCGTACCAATAAATTTAAATGTTCAACGTACAGTCGGTATAGGTACCGGCTAGACTCATCGCCGGCAACACTTGAGTCTCCCGCGCACGCGTCTAATAATAGTTAACTGTGGCGACAGACCACGGCCACCGTTGTCGAAACATGAGATACCGCCGCCTCGAGCTTATAATTAATCGCATTCGCTTGCTCCGGTAAATATAATTATTTTTATATTTTTAATTTTCTATATTATTGTAAACATTATTATGATTGTAAAGTTGAAAAACAACTAATGGAACTCCAAACAACGCAATTAGTTTTTTTTTACATTTTGTCGTTTTTTGAGTATTAAATTACGACAAATTTAAATGAATTAAAAAGGTATAATAACTAATAAGTTATAGCTAGGGCCTGAGTTATATCATATATGTACAAACTACTTACGAAACACGTGTGTATTAATGAATTTATTACAAAATCTAACATACGTTGTTCATATACCAATATTAAAAATTCATGGTCATACAGTTTTTTTAAACGTGCTTTAAGTTCAAAAGTTGACAAAAAATTCATTTTTCATTCATTTTTACTGGTCAAACAGATTATGACAGATAAAAAAAAATCTCATTCTATTGTAAAACGTAGCAGGTACCTAATATTTACTATCGTATCGTTATTGTTTTTAAATTAAACTACCACATAATTTTAAAACAGCAATCATGTATTTTACATAATATTTAAAACCTTTTGATATAGCTTTTTGAAATATATCAAAATCGACAAGATTTTTGAACTAAGAAAATTTATCATGTACCTATAGAAAATGATAAAAAAAGTACCTACCTACAAATTGTAGGCTACAATTAATATTTTTGATTATCAACAAAATAAGAGAATCGTAGTATGAGAATTTGTTAATTTATTGGGGAGTATCCTGCAATGTCCAATTTCAAACGCTCCTAACAAATAAATTTGACTTTCGGGTAAATGTTGTATATTTTTCTGTTAAATTTAGTAAAACTTAAAGAGCATCCTGTATAAATCTACAAAGCTTAGATATAAAAGAAAACAATTTATGAATTTCTAACTCAAAATAATTTGACAATTTTAGTGATTTTTATGAACTTTATCAACATTTTAACTTCAGATGCTCAAAAAGATTGTTGTTCATTTACGCTAAACTTTTTTTTTTAATTTTAACTAGCAAAAATCTTTGAGGAACGTTGTATTATATTTTCAAGTTTTTTGATCGAGGTAAAAATTGTATATCAACAATAATAATAACAAAAACTAATGGAATGCAAATTTTTTTTTATGCCTTTAAAAAGTTCATTTTCCTACCAGAAAGAAATGTTGTTAAGAAAATTGAAGCATTCTAATATTCCCCAAAAGGTAATGAAGGACACACAAGTTAAAAAAATTAAAACCACTCATCATTTTAAAATCAATACATTCATCGCATCCGCCAAGAATTTAAACTTCTCAGTACTTACTGTTCTTATAAATAATTAAATAAAATAAAAAGAATAATAAACGGGAATTTTTATATTTTACACAATGTATTTTCTTATTTCTTATTGTAATTAAAAAACGAATAAACATATTACTTTAGTACAAAGTATTTCATATACAGTTTATTTAGAAACCAAAAGCATCTAAAAAATATACTTAAGCTGTTTAAGTTTTTTTAAAATTTAAAATTTATATGTATTTATTATGTGTATATTTTATAAAAATAAATAATTTAAATAATGGTTTAATTTTGAATTTTAAAGTTTTTAGGATTAATATTTTTTGAATATTTAAGTCCTAAATTCGTTTGAAGTGCAATGATTGTATACATAAAGTTGAATACTCATAGGCAAAAATTGGTTTAATATGGTGATGGGGGCTTATGTCCTAACTATTTATACCATGAGTTCTTAATAATTTGTGGGACACTAATAAATTGGAGGGGAATAATTATGACTTTGGGAGGCTAAACCCTCTTAGCCCCCCTGTGATTATTGTGCCTATGTACATACTACTTCAAATGCTCATAAAAATTACTGTGGATTTTTATTAATGTAACTCTTAAATTCCCCTGAATCCTGACGAATCTTAAATCAGATTTTGTATTATATTTTCTAGTTCGATATAAAATTAATTAAAGATTGTTCACGAATGAAATGTTATTATTTTTAAAGTCTTATTTATATGTCTTTATACATTGTAATTTCACAAAAGAATATTTTAAAACTGAATACGTCTCATTTAATAATACCTATTTTATGGGCATCAAAAACTATTTAATGCCAAATATTGAAATATACCTTTTTTCTTACAATTAACAATTAATAAGAGTGAGCTGAATTAAAATTATACATATATACAACTTTTTTTATATTATTTTATATTTTATTATATGCTTACATTACGTCAGAATGTCAGAGTAATAATGGCCATATACTCATATAATAAACTTAAAATAGACGAAGGTATGTTGGCATATACGTTAAATAACGATAATTAATTTTATTATTGTAGTTAAATAGTAGGTAGGTACTAAGTTTTACTTTTTACTATTTATCAATTATTATTTGATGATAGTAGGTAACAATTACTATTATCTCAAGTTCAAAACTTGGGTTTTCTGCACTTTTACTTATAACATGTTGAAACAAACAATGTGGATAAAAACTAACAAATCGATTACAAATAGATATGTTTTTATTTCACTTTACAATTTTTAATACGCTATAGGTACCTATGGAAATACATAATTCTTTTCACAATTATGTTTCAATATTAAGTTAATTCTTTTGAATACCAGTCAAACATTTTTGATGAGCTTGTTTAAATAAAATTACTTCTTTATGTAAAGTTAATTTGTTTTAATTGAGTGATATTTCAGAATTTTGTTTCTGGATGAAAACTATTTTAAAGTGTGCCTATTAAAATTTAATGTAAGGTATGGGATAGGCATTATCTATTATACCCCTACATAAGCGTAAACATACCTATATAAGAGTATAACAGAAAAATTTGACAGAAAAAAATGATGCTAGTTGAATTAATGATCAAAATTGTGAAAATTATATGGATATTAAATAATATTTAAGAAATATGTATACTCAAAATATAATATTTTGAAAAAAGTTTTTACAGTATAAATTAATTTAAAAATCTATAAAGTAAATTACTTGACTTTGATAAATGTTTTACCATCAAAATCGTTCTTATATTCGGATTTACAAATTGGCTATTCAGAAATTATCCAAAAAACTTAAATCAAATTATAAATTTTTTTTTCAGTTTCAATACATAAAAATGAAAAAATATAAATTATTGAGTATAAAATAGCGCACGTGTATAAAATTAAATGAAAGTTTTGTTTTAAAGCATTGATAATAATTTATAACAAAATGTATTGCATTAGTCAATTTTTTTTATTACATTCTATTATATGAATATACCTATTTATGTTTACTGAACCGCATTTGAGTCAATAATTCTATAACTGAACGTCAATCATCATGCACAACAAACGATAGACGTCTTAATCCAACGATAACTCGGAACTATTTTATTATAGTTCTGACTTCGTTTGACAACATGTATCGTGAGTTCTATACTCATAGATGGCAGTCGCCCAGTTTGTCCAGACTAACATGTTGGCAGGCTATTGCAATCGCTAGCGGAGCCGATTAAACGTCATGCCCACTCGTTAAATGCTGCTCTTCATACAATCGCTTGTTCTTCCTATTCAATCTCTGAAATAATACGTTAACGTCGATCCTTTTGCAAGATTATGCGCATAAATATAATGCAAATAATCATGACTTTCGTGAGCAGAGAACAGCGATTGGTAATCTGTCCTCACTAACCACTTGCATCGTTTCAAAACGCATTATAATATTATATTAATATTGCGAAACTTTTATATGCAAAGTTTTTACTAGCTTCAAGCTTCAGTTGATCAAAGAACTTGATTGATTATTATCAGATGTGTTAATTGAATGCTTTAAAAAACTGTTAGATATGCATTAATAATTATGATAAAAATCGTATATTTTAAAATATTCAAATATCCATTATTGCTTTATATTGCTTATCCATAGTACTTGCTATTTGTTAATATTTATGTTTAAAAATAACGATTTAAGTTCGAAAACAGAACTTAATTTTTTTATCGGAATTTAAATATTTATTGTTTTTCGCAAATATAAGTTAATTTATTAATGACATAAACGTTTATAAGTTCATCAGCTAATGACTTTGTTGAGTCCCTTCAGTTTCAAAACCCGATTAATTATTATTAATAATACGTGGGCATAAAGCCCTGTTCAGATCAAAGAAAAATTGTAAAAAAAGACTGATTTCTGATTTCTTTCCCGTCATAAGTAGCGATAACATAAATATTTGTCGACGAAAATGTCAGAAACATATACTTATTGTTTCAGATAAATGCTTTTTGGTCTGGACGCTGGACCGGGCTTGGTATATAAGTAAAGGTAACATAATATTATATATTATTTTATGCTTGGTACGCTATAAAATCATTAATATATTAATCTATACCCATATGGCCATATGATATTCTACATATATAAATAATATAATATATATTATAATGTGTATGCTTTATATACAATATGTACAAAATATACAAAGTGCTTATACATTAAATTCGACGACGATGACGACGATGATCGCCGACGACGGTGATGGAGGCTTATACCAGTATAACTGAGTGTGTATATAATTAGAAAAACACTGCTTGTCCCTTCACCCCTTCCACTCTCACACTATCACCACCGAAACCGTCTTCCTTCTATCCCGTCGTGCACTACTGCAACAATACGCACATATATATAATATTATATATATATATATATACACTAGTATGTATTGTATGGTGATATATAGTTGCACTCGTGTATAAATTAGTTATTATTAGTAAAGTGCGGTGGCGGAGTATTGGCAGCCGGCGGCGGCACGCCCGTCTTGGAACTCTGGCGCTCACTGCCATTGACGTCGTCGGCATTGGATATTATAGGTACGCGGTCACACGAATTGACGCATCGTTTCGCAATAGCCACACTGGCATATTATTATAATAGTCCGTCACCTCGGTCGTGTGTCGTTCGCCGATTATAATTTAATAATAATAAACAACAACTCACGTTATTTTTTAGGTACGTATTATTATTATATTATTATTGTTTAGGTCATCATCGCGGTCTTCGATTGAAAGCCAATATTATTACGAACTCGTGATTCAATACTTCTTTTAATACACAAAAGTTTGGTCGTTAGCTAAATTACTTAGCCTGCCTACAATTAAATATTGATTATAATATTAACTAATTTATATGTGTCACTAATCAATAATTGGTATTTTAACCGACGATCATGACGGTGACCGGTGGAATTGAGAAATAAAAGTCCAATAGAAAAGTTACGACAACGATTACCCAAGTGGCCAAGTACAATATCGTACATCACATAATATACCTATGTACGTATTATTGTTTATCGACATGATTATTTTTTACTTATTAGACGTACTCGTATAAATACGATATACTAAATACACCGTAATATGAGACTAGGTAGGTATTGTAAATGAGTTAATTTTTTATAACATTAACTTTTAAATTAATTAAATTAAGAAAATAGTTTTATTAAAACAGTTTTTAATAAAAAAAAAATTAAGTCAACTTTTAATTTAATAAGGCCAAAAAAAAAACTTGTTCATTTGCCCAGATTTTCTTTACCGATAGGTAGGTACGTGTAACATATTTACACGCATTATATCTAATATATAACTAATTGTTGTAGTTACTTATGAATTCATTTCTTAGTCAATTAGTCAATACTTTAAAAATATTTAATTGACGACCCAATATTTATCGACAATTTATCCACAAATTATGTATGATAGAGAATTAATATTGCTGAACATTACTATTAAATAATAATTAATAATAAGCTAGTTTAAAATAAATGAAAATATTATATTCAAACCATCATTTATTATTACCTATAACTTGTACATGAGTTTTAAAGTTAACAACGATATAAAATCATATTTTATACATTTATCAAAAATCCTAAGTGGAGCTCAAATTGTTTATAAAAAAACTGTATGTAAAAAAAAAAAAACATTTTAACTATTACCATTTTTGAAAAATATTGACATGATAGTAAATACAAGATTAAATACGATGATCGAAAAAATAGTAGAACTTTTCTCTAGGTACTGTAGTCTTTTAAATGGTTAATAAAACTAATATAAACCATAGGCCTACTAATAAATCTATAAATCACTCATAGATGAGATAAAGTTAAAATATCTAAGATGTATTAATATCTTTGTGTTATCTATTATTAGATGTAGGTAAATGTTTTTAGAAGTTAAATTTTTCCAAATAAAATCTAGGTAAAGATTTTTTATATAATTTAAGGGGATAAAATATTATGGTTAAATCTTCAGAACAATTAAACATTTTAATTTACAGTAAAATAAAAGTCTAAAAAATCTTATTAATTACAAAACCTTAATAGAGTATATATGATGTAAGTATAACTTCAGTGTATTATCTATATTATTGATTATATGATATTCCATAATATTGATATCATAACACTGGATTCAGTTTTGAAATTGTTTATAGTGCACAAAATGAAATTTTGTCTACTTAATTAATAATATTTTTGGTAAAAAAATGCAGGGATTTCTCTATAACTAAATTATGAAACTACTTGTAAATTTAAAATTTCCTTCAATATAGTAGGAATAGGTAAGATCAATTATTTGATTTATTATTTAGGTAAATTGTTATTTGAGTTGCACTTACTATAATTAGTTGAGTTTTAGCACTTAAAAACTAACAGTTATAAAAAAATAATAATTACTTACTTATAACATCTATTTTATCTTAAAAAACACTAAAACATAATATTATACAAAAATTATACACATATTGTATGAGTAATAAAGCGTTGGTAAGTTTTCAAAGAGTTTTTTTCTTAATAAATCCCTAACAATGTCTAGTAATAGATAATTATAGTTAAATTGATATTATAACAAGATTTTTTTTTATTTAGTCTTACACGTTTAAAATATCAAAAACAAGCTTATAGAAAACAGTGAGTGATATGGTAATTTTATGAATGATTGACAAGTGATTTTAGAGCCAACAAATCCATTGTGATGAAATATAAAAAATAATAGTTTCGAGTACTATCTAGTATCTACACAGCACATTAATTTATTAAGCCACAGTATTTAGATTTTATTTAAATATTTTTATGATATTCGTAAATATATTTACAAAAATCTAAGGCGATACTCTCAGAAATTATGTTGAAAAAAAATTGATTATTCGTGTTTTATTTTTAAAACTGTTTTCAAGATGAATTTATTTTATTACACATGACAACAGAAGCAGTACAATAAATTGTAAAGGTACAATAAATTATAATATTGAACCACAGATAATTAATTTTGTATTAAAGGCTATAGCAGTGGTTTCCAAACTCATTTTCTGTGGTTACCCTTTTTTGGATCAAATATATCTACAGTGTTCTGCCGTGAATACCATGAAAGACAAAGAAATATTCATTAATAACGAAAATTTGAAAAAAATTCTTTATCTATACTTTAAATTATTTATTATGAGCCGTAAACCACAGTGCACCGTGGTACACAATTTGGAAATCGGTGGATTATAAGTATAAAATTGTATTTTAATATTTTTTTTGTATATATTGTTTATGTAGATGTGAGGAGTGCGGCCAAATTACCAATACGGCTAAGGTCATTGAAGAAACTACCAAAGACCCAACAGGTGGTGCTGTTGCGGAGGCGGCAACATCCTTAACGGTGGGTCAAGTAATCGAAGGTGCTGGTAGTGCTAACGGCGCTATCTCCACCGAGACCACCACAGAAAACGTTACTATGGAAGTACAGATCGACGACGAGATAGATGAAGATGATGGTGAACAGTATTCATCGTATTCACTGTCATCGGTGGAGGACGAAAACGTCAACGGCAGTGACGGTAACCGTCAATCCACTGTAACAAAAGTGACATGTGAAGAAGACGACATTTACAATGACTTAGAAACTCAGACCAAGGACCACAGTTGTAGTAGCGCTGTGATAGATTCTACAACTTCACCACCTCCGGACGTCATAATGCATCACAATCCCGATGTCATCAAGCGAAAAGGTTCGCGACGAAGCCGCCGCAAACGTCGTTCATCCACCACCGCCACGGTGGTTAGTAATCTAGATGTCCACATGACGCCTGTGGTTGGTACGGTAGGCGAAGAGGAACCATTGGTACCATCTTCGTCATTGCCGGCAGAAATTACTACGGCAAATACCGTCGATACCACTATTACCATCGTGCCATTCAATACAAATAATACCAATATTGAACAAAACGACGATACCACTGCCCAAATCGTTGACAGTAATGTTGTAGATACCGGTACGGCAGTGGTAGACATTACCTTCGCCAAAGACAGCTGTGACCAGTCCACGGCGAAAAATACACTGCAAACACAACAGGTAGGGTATTAGAGTCTGACCATCAGTGAGAGACGCATATTTTATCAGTTCCCATAACGATATGATTTTTCTATCTCTATACAGCAGCAACAGGACACATCATCGATTTCGGCCGCGGTACAGGATATGGTGGGGCCAATGGTACACATTGCAGCCACCGTAGCAGCTGTCCAGGATGTTGAGAGTAGGTTATTGGAAGACTTTGAGTGGAAGCTCAGCGAGGTGCACCGGCAGTGGAAACGCCGCCTGTCAGAGCACGAACGTAAGTTGGCCGACGAGATGGCCAAGCGACAGCGTGAGCTGAACGATGCCATGGACCAGCGGGCATTGGAGCTAGCAGAAGAAGCTATGAAACGTGAACAGAAGATGGCTGAGGAGATGGTGGAACACGAGCGGCATCTTAAGAGCGTATTGACAAAACGGGAACGAGATATTGAGGATCGGGCTGCGGCGGAGATAGCCGAACGCAAACGAGAGTTTGAGACGATGGCCAAGACTGAAGTGGACGCACGGAAACAAACGATTATGGCTGAGGCAGAGGCTAAGGTGGCCAAGCGAGAGAAGGAACTTAAGGCTGAGGCGGAGGAGGCGATAGCGGTAGCAAAACGGGAGCGCCGACTGGCTGCGGTGGAGGCTTCAAAGCGTGAAAGGGACGCTGTGGCGGTGGCGTTGGCGGAGGCCGCGAAGCGAGAACAACAGTTATTGGCGGACGCGGACAAACGGGAGCGAGACCTCATTGCTGAGGCCGATCGTCGACAATGGGATATGGTCGAAAAAGAGGTGGCCAAGGCGGCCAAACGTGAACGCGAACTGCGGGCAGAATGGGCGGCTCGGGAACGTCAACTGATCGCGGAGTCTGAGGAACGTGAACAGCGCGCGGTGGAAGCAGCTGAAAGGCAGGTGCGCAGGCAATGGCGGCAATGGGAGCGGGACGCGTTGGCCGAAAACAGAAAATTGCTAGAGGAACAACAGGAACGAGCCGAACGTGAGTTAACCACAGCTCGTACTGCGTGGGAACGGGACAGAACTGACCGAATCACCGCCCTGGAAACAAGAGTATGTATAATTATATGATTGTTAATATATTCAGTATGTCACGCAAACCACATGATTGATAGCCTAAATGTTATAAGTTATAACAGTAAAAATACTATGGTTGAGATAATTTCATTTTTTTCTTTTCTTTATAATTTATTAATTTACCCACATTTTTTTAAGAAAGCAAAAATAAATTATAGGTATTGGAGAAATAATGATATGCATTATTCAGTATGTTTTCATGAGAATCGAAATTTTTCAATACAATTTAACCTATTTAACGTTTTCGTGCGAATTTCTGGAAAACTTTTGAAATTTCAATGAATTTGTACTGAATTACATTAAAACCCTAAAAATCGATATTAAAGAAGTATTATTTATAATGAAATGAAAAACATTAAAAATGTTATTGCTTAAACAAAATTTTAAAGTTGTTTATTTCCTTATTATGTTAATAATTATGGAAATATGTATTAAATTTTAACCGCTTAGATATTCAAATCGTATGATTATAAGTAGTTTTTGAATTAAACGTTAAAATATTAAATAAATATAATTTTAATATTAACGTTGCTGAATTTTATTTTAATATGTTCTGCTTCTGACTACAATGTTGATAGCTGTGGTTAAAAAAATGTCTCATATATTATCTTAATTGTTATTAATACAATGGTTCTGAAATTAGTTTGAAAAACTAACAAAAAATATTTAACCAAATTCTGTACTTAAAAATTTAATAGCACAGAATCAGGTAGATTATTTTATAAAAAAAGAAAAATTATATTTTAAAATAATTTGTGTAAAACGTATTGTTTTTTTGTTTTGATTAATGTATTGATTTATCATTGTTTAAAACATGTGGTTAAAAATTATGTGATTTACCATTTTTAAAAGTATACATTGTAAATTAATTATACCTTCATTTACCTTTTATTCATAACATTAAATTAATTTCGTTACTAATTGATAATTCCATTACTAAAAACTGAAATGGTTTAAAAACGAGTATTTTGTTTCAACAATTATTATTCAATAGTAACGAAAATTTAACTTTTTTACTTATTTATTAGTTATTAAATCGTTAATATCGGCTTTAGTGTTTGTTTACATATTTAGGTTTCATATGTTTCATTGTTTACTCGTACTTACTCGTAAAACTGAAATGAGAATTTAAAAACTTATTTTTTTTTTTTTGAAAGTAACGATGTATTACCTACTAATGACATGATATACCTCTGCTAGATATATATACACTTATGCAGAATCGAAAAAAAAATAAAATATGATCTGTAATAATGTATTACTCATTGGCTTATTGCTCTATAATTATCGTGTTAAATACTTATTTATCGTCTGAAAATGTTTACTAAAAATGTTGATAACAAATACCTATTAATTTAAATAATAGCATATATTTTGTATAGTAATAGCACGGTTGAACATTTTTACTTGTTTGATATTCAAAATCCAAACCACGTTTGGGCCTTCGATAACACTTAAATGATACGCCAATCGGGCATTAAAATTGTAAAAAAGTATACCTTTTGTTTAGAAGTACTCGTAGGTACACTATATTATATAGAACATAATATGAATATTATACCATAAAAAGATACAAATAATATATTTTTTTAAACATATTCAAAAACATAAAAAATGTGTTCCGTTAAATTTGTTCAGTATTTAATTAATAAAATCATAATATAAAATATTCTGAAAATTAAATAATTGTTTAGAAATTACAGATGGCTTTTCAATGTTGTTTTCGATACTTTATTGCAGTCTAATATAATAAATTATAATTTAAGCAAGTCAAATTTCACAGCTAGGCAATTTCGATTTGCATATTTTATAAAGTTTGCACGTGACATCAGCATGGCATGCTGTTACCTACAGTTTTTCAATTTGAATTATTTTTCATAATATATGATTGCAAGCTTAAATATTTATATACAACTTGTGTAAAAAAATTTTATACATAACGTATATAATTATTGCTTGAAATGCCCTGCCCTTGCTTAAACGTGTTACGACATCAGAAAAAAAATAGTGCCAAAACGTATCACGATTTTGTGCCCAAACGTATCAAGTTTTGAGATAAAAATATAAAATATGCAAACGTTAAGAGTACGTAACAGAATTTTAGTGGTATTTGTTGTCTCTGTCTTACCGTAGCGTAATATAGCAAATTTACGCTCAGCAGAACATTTGTAGCTCCTTTAGTTTAAAAATTAAAGTGAATGGACCAATTATGAACCTTTATGATAAAAACATTATCTGTGTTTGTACGTTGGTTTTTTACGATAATTCAATTTTTAAGTGAATTATGAGCATTTTTAATGTACTGTATGTTATATGTTCATAACTCACTTACAAATTGAATTATCGTAAAAAACCAACGTACAAACACAGATGATGTTCTTACCATCAAGTTTCATAATAGGCCGATTCACTGTAATTTTTAAACTAAAGGAGCTACATGTGTTCTGCTGAGCGTAAATTTTATATATTACGCACTGGTAAGACGGAGACTACAAATACCACTGTTACGTACTCTTAAGAATTTCTCATTTTAACAATAAATATGTAAAGAATTACGGACCCACTAAATGACAATTAATATCTATGGGAAAACCAATATATTTTAATATTATATATTTTCTTAGTTAGTTCATTACATGTTATGATTATCCAATTGGTAATTTCGTTTTTATACAATAATTATCAATTTAAAACACTTACGTATTAATAGTTTACAAAAAACATATATGTACTTATTATTTGACTAGTCCACAAAGGCAATTAAATTTTTGAATGAATCTATTTTTATAATAAATTTAAAAAATACATGCAGTATATTATCAACGATTAATTGAAAATGTCACAAGGTTTTAAAATATTAAAGCGAGCACATTATGCAGTCGAGTCTCGACAGCTCAAATCTCAATGGAAATAATAATTAATTCTACTCCCATATTTTTTTTTAGTGGTATACCTTAAGCACTACTTAAAAATACTTTAAAAATATTCAAGTCATCAAGGTTTTCTAATAATACTATAATTGTAACTTTGAAATGATTTAGACGACTTTGCATGCATCGATCTCTATGTTAGTGTATTGTAGACACAATAAAAAGAAAATTTATAGTTATAATTTCATGAATGACAAAACTTCTTGGAGCTAATTAAGAGGAGAACGCTATACTACTGTATAGTATTGTTGGAAAATCTATGGCATGTGAAACAGTGTTGAAAGCACTAGAAAAAATATTTAATAATAAATAATACGAATATACAAAATATTTTTCATAATTTAATGGCACACAGAAGAAAACGTAGTAATTTTTGGCACGTAACGTTCAAAAAATTGTTCACCACTTTAATACGTCGAGACAGTGATAAGCTACACGCCCAAGTACTTAAATCTTTAACTATATTTGTTTAACTTTTTATAGACTTAATTTTTTCGTTTTTTTCTTACTGTATTTTACCAAATCATCTATAATATATATATAGATATAATATAGATTCTATATTATAATAAACAAAATCTTCCGAACCCTGAAAAAGATATTTTCCAGTTTGTAATATTGATATATGTACTTCCCAAGCATTATCCACGTAAACTAATTGTATAAATGATTCATATCATAATGTAATTGTCATTTTGTAGTGGACTCAGCGCATGCAGGATGCTGTTCAAGCTGAACGGGCTAGGGGAGAGGCGGCAGCGGAAGAGTTGCGACGTACTAGTCAAGATGAACAGAAGCGAATTGTGGCCGCTGCAACAGCGGAAGCTGCTGCCGAAGCTTGTCGAAAAGCTCGGGCTGAAGCAGACGCTGAGTTGGTCAAACTGCGGCGAGCTGTAGACACGACAGCGCTGTGGTACGAGGACTTACTAGACGCGGCCCGAGCTGAACGGGACCGATGTATAGGTGAGTAAACGTTGGTCAAATAATAAGGCAATAATCGTCAGTGACCACTATAATGATGTCTATTATACGTAAAATCTACGTTTAACGTATTTGTAATAGAAAGGGCCGAAGAAGCAGAACGTAAACAGTTGGAAGCGGAACAGAATCTGTCGGAAGCGGAAAATAAATTATCAAATGCTGAAAATGCCAAAACAAAAGCGGAGAAGAAACTGGCAGAAATGTCCAGCTGGCTAACAGACATGGAAATTAATTTGGCTTCAGCAAAAAGCGATCTCGCCAATTTGGATAATCTATTGGTACAATCAGTAAATCGGCAGGCAGAAACTGAGAGCAAGCTGAACGTGGCGGAACAAAAAGTGATCGAAATGGAAAAAAAGTTGGCTTCCTGTATGGCAGTGCAATCATCTAATAACTACCGCGATGAGAACGATGAAGATAGTGAGAATGAAGACGATGATAACCAGGAAGACGAGGACGGTGACGTCGAAAGTACAGCCACTGGTTGTTGTGTGGCCACCGACGAGGATGACATAAATGGAGAGACTGAGCTTAAGAGCTGCTGCGTCCGTGCTGTCAAGTAAGCTTACTTACTTTCATACTATAATTATTTATTATACTAAAATCATGTTGTACAAGTGGTTTGGTCCTAATATATGAATTTTTTTTCTTATTTCTCTTTGCTCTTAGTTCCCAACTAAATGAGATTAGTAACCCTTGTCCTACTACTTCATAGGACTCAACTCCCTATCACTTATTTACTCATACCAATTATTTTAGTGTCATTCTTTATTCCGTTAATCTATTTCTTTTTCAATCTTATTTTCTCTCTTTTTCCTTTTACACAAATTACCACACCTATACTCACTACTTACGGCTTCGGAGTCACCTCTCCTCACATCAATCCATCCTTATTTTTGCGAATATTAGTACCAATTATGTACATTTTTTTATTTAATTTATAATATTGTTCAATATATCCACAACGAACTGCTATAAATGCACAAGTCAATTTTATAAACTCATTATCTTTGTAACGAATATAATGTGTCACTGAGAATATCTCAAACACTTTTTAATTATAGCTATAATTTAGTTAACTAAAATTATAGGAATATAAAACTGACTTCTGTAAGTTCATGGTGATTGATCATAATTCATAAGCCTCCTAAGTCTCGACTAAAAATATTTATATTTTGTTCATGGCACTAAAGCGTCCAATGAAAATAAAATAATTTTAAAACTTACCTCAAAACACAAATATGAATTCGTCTAGTCAAGAAGAAACAATAGGTTTAGAAAAACTTACAATTATTTACGTTTAAAACATAACAGGTTATTCGTTTATTCAGATCATAAATAATATGATTTTATTTGGAATTTTTTGTTAAAATCGTAGCTACTTAATTTTCATGATAGTTAACTGAATAAGAACGCATACAACATATACAAGAAACAATTTGGAAACTATGGGTTGGTCATAAAAATTAAATTAACATTTAATACTCGTATAATATCAATCTAGAGTAGTGGTTCCCTTAAAAAGTGTTCGCGATACCCCTGCACCACGATGCTCAGTTTGCGCTGTTCTAGAGTATACGAGAGGGGCCTTTTTGTAATAAAACTAAAAATTCTAATTACTTTCTAGTTGGCTGGCTATATAGCTTGTACATAATCAACTATTTTGCCATTATACTAAATATTAATTAATAATAGAAATACTGTATAGAGTATTAAATATTTTATTCAATAGGAGGCGCGTAGCACAACTGATTGTGTCACATGGTCAGCGGATGGAAGAACAGCGTGAACGGCATGCGCGACAGATGCGTCGACAGTTGGAATTGTTGATGGACCAACGTCAACAGCAGCAACGAAATAACCATCAACAGAAAAAGCACGAACAACACCACCAGCAGCAGCGGAATGATTTAGACGAACATCATCAGCAAGAAGTGCATCAACAACAGCAGCAAAAAGAGCAGCAACAGAGTCAGGATGAGCAGAACGAGCAATGGCAACTCCAGCAGCGAAGACGTCGACCCCGCGGGGGTGGGGTTGGTGGAGCAGAAAGATTAGAAGTAGGCAGTGATCGCAGACCACAACCGCATTTGCCACCACCTCCGTGCAGTGGTGTTAGCGGAAGCAGCAATAGCAGTCGGAGTAGCAGGCGCCGGAACAAGCACCGGCAACAGCAACAGCAACAGAACCCAAACGCAAACCCGAATGCTCGGGGACCTCCACCACCACCCAGACCGTCCGGGAGACCTACCACATGACAAACAGTGAACACCATTGAATGTTTATTGTTTGCATTCATATGATAATTGTTTCTATTGCGTGGCGTGTACTTACTTTGTTTATAATTATTTATTTACGGCTGTATTTATTTTTATTTATTTATTTATTTGGGTCTTTTTTTATGATGCACGTATTTAAAAAAAATACTCATTTTATATTACTACTATTCATTATATTGATATAATATTATAATATTATGTTACATTATATAATGTACCGTGGTCGTTGTCGAAGGCGTAAATCGGCCACAAACATCCTTTAGAGACGACGAGTTTCTCAACCCTCACCCTTTACACCCTTTATCACCTTCCCTTTTCATAATAAAGAACTTAACGCACATCAAATAAGATATATTGTTTGCACGTGATTTGTTTTGGTCTATGTAACACCCTTTGTTTTATTTATATAACTAAACCTATATATGTACACTAAATACCCTAAATTCATGGTCATATTATTGAAGATAACGTTTCACATGATTAATAATAAGGTAGCTGAAAAGTGATAACAGTGACAATGCACTTGAGCTGTTACTCATCAGGTGTGTGAGTAATTATTTTAAATTCTTACTAGCAATGATGAAACAAAAAAATAACACCTTGGAGTGTCTAATAAAAAAAGTACCTATATATGATGAAATAATTACTTTTTTAAATTAGTCTAATGTATTGAACTAAATAAAAAAATAATATGATTTTAATCATCGCGAAAATACATTTTCGTTACATTTTATAATTATGTATTAAACATTAGTGAGTTATATATATAAATTAATAATAATTTTACAAGTATAAATTTCCGTGTCTGATTACATGAAAAATATTAAACGATATTTTTGAATTTACTTTTTAAATTATCTATAATCACAAAGAGTATAATCAACAAAAATTGTTAAATAATAATAAACAAACGTGCACTGCCGTCTAAAAAGACATTTCCAAAGTTTTAATTTTGTAATTGCTGTGTTATATAATTATTAAGCCGTAATGATCAAAAGTATAAGTTCTTCTTAAAAGCTCACGATTAAAAATTTAAAAATTATATATACACCAAACAGTGAATCATCAACAACATTTTTTTGATCCAAACACACTTGTACGCGCACAACAAATGGAAGCACTGTAGTAGTTTATTTGAAAAAAAAAATGCGAAATTTGAATTAATAGTAATTCGTTCCATTAGGTAGTTTAGTAAGAATGGTGGCGTTCTCATATCCAAACAAGAATACAATTTTTGAAGAATTTCTTTAAGATCTTAAATCGACATTTTTATAACAAGACTGATCAGATTTTGACGGTTGGTCAACCGTAGATTAAACTACAACGTAAATTTATAATGGTACCTATAGTATAATAAATAATAATGTGCTAAGTATGTATTTTGTTTTCTCGAGTGTTTGTTTAATAACACGCAAACGAGAGTCTCAATGTTAAGGCACTGTGTGTAATGACTTGCGATTTTCCGTAGAGTTAATGTAAATAAGTTTATTAATGAGAGTAAAAATATTTTCAGAACTTACTAGCTATTTATTTATTTATTTATAAGTATGTAAAATTTACTACTTAAATTTAAAGCCTGATAAATACAATAAATAACGTTTTTAATGACCCATATGAGGTATTCAATTATTTAAACATAATTTTGTTAGACGCACACACATTTTAGGTATTAGTTAGTAAATATTTCAAAAACAATTTTAAATAAGTAGAAATAGTTTTATGTAATTTATGTGATGTATAGTTGGATTGCAGCATATTATCCATTGCCTATGTCATTTACAAATAAATTAAAGTAAATGATAAAATATTTCATGAAAACTTTACTTATATAGGTACCTGCCTACATAAAATAAATTTATTTTATATTTTTTTAACGTCTTAATAGTAAGGTAGACCATGCATGAATATGCATCTTAAGTATTTGTTCCATTGAAACATGGAAATACAAAAAAATCATCTGCTATGATGTAATATTCATATAGTCATTTATTCACGGAAAAAGCATGCATGTAATATGTATAATGCACAGTTATACAGCTTATGCTATCACAACTTCTTTAAACATGAAGGTATTAGCTAATCAGTAAAACCACGAATTAATTCATCCTAATACGTGAGTAAAACCCAATGATGTGCGTACAGTTCACAATAGACAATTATTAATTTGACAGTTAGCCACACGAATTGGCAATGTTGAATTGGCAGTGTTATATTATATGTGTCCAAAAACAAATAATAACAATATTTAATGAATGACGGGGTAACCGAGGTTTGAATGCCGCGATACAACTACACTTTATTTTATAGCTTAATTTAAGATATAAGATGATGTCAGCGGACTTGCGCACTATTTATTTTTTCTCTCTGACCCACATGCGACATGGAATATATCAATATACGAGTTCAACAGAACCAACCTTGTGTTGTTAGCTTTATAGTGTTACAGTTAATTGACGTATTATCAAGCTTAAAGTACTCAGACACTCAGAGTATTGTCCGAGTTTAAACGTTGATTTGTCTAATGCAATTTTAGTTTTAATTTGAGCATTTTTAAACGTTGAACATTTTACATACTTAAAACTTTTATATCCGTAAATAAGTTAACTTACAGAAACAAATAATGTTATTAATGTTTGAGTCATCGTGACTTTAATTAATATAAAGGTAATATGTAAACATTTATAATAGTAAAATACATAACATTATCAAATAGATTCGAAAATACAAGCCTGGGCATAAACGCGTTAAAAAGTTAAAAGTTAAGTTAATTTTAACTTTTAACTTAACTTTTAAAAATTTAATTTCCATAAACTTAATTTTTAACTTAACTTATTTTAATTGATATAAACTTAATAAATAACAAGTTACTTTTAATCAAATTCAAGTTAAGTTAATTTATAAATAATTAAATAATAAATATAATGAAGTATAAAGTTGGCAATATTCTCTAACAGTTTTAGACTTTTAGTTTCCTGAAAAAGTATTCAGAGTACATTCTTAAATACCATGTTATTTTTATTTAATAATTTAAAAAAAAATGTATAATACTTGTCTATATTAGTGTAGTATTAATAAATCAAAAGATTGTATTTGTTTCGGCAATATACCTCGTAGTTTATTATTATTAATCATGCAATTTAGGTACTCTTTATTGATCTTTAAAAGCTTAAACAAATTGAAAAAATTATAAAATTTGAATCAATTACGTCATAATCTTCAATTATTTTTCACCTATAAACCTAACATTAGACCTAGATAATTTTTAATTGCAGTCATCTACTCATTGACAACCTATACTCACACATACTAAATATCAAATCTAATTCCCCTTTTGCCTTTAATTTTTATTAAATGGAATCAAATAATGGTTGTACAATATTAACGATGATAAGAGCTTTTAACCAGATATGGATTTAAATTTCAGATTAATTTTTTCTAATTTTATCTACGATCCACAAATAAAACTTGTTTGTACGATAATAAATAGTGTTCCAACAAGACGACTTGAGCATATTTTTAAACTAACATAATGGAATTTAGATATTTAGAATGGGGTTTATTTCGTTTTTTACTCCTTAGGTACTTCTGTTTATATGTCTTCCAGATTGCCTATACTGAACCCCTTCCAAATTATTATTGTTGCTTTATATAAATCTAAATATTATCTAAGTATTCTAAGTGATTAATTGCTTAGAATTGTAGTACCAGAGATTAAGTAATTGGATTTAAAATGTCTAAGCTCGAAAACATTAAAATAAATTATTGTGGGTGTGAATATGGGATGGAAGTATTTAAATTATGCTTAATAACATAAACAATAGAATTCTGATTGGAGTTCAAATATTTGAAATGAAAATTTGTTACTTTTAATCACTTTACTCAGGACCCAAATTATATTAAACAAACAAGATTAATTACGAAAACTTCCCGTATTAAAGCTTTCAGTTTATTCAACACAAGCCGCACTAGTGTACAATCAAAGTATTGCAATGTAGTTGTCATGAATATTTTTATGATGTTATAGTATATTCAACTTGTTTAATTTTGTTTATGTAAGAATTTATGTAAATTATAAAAACCCAATTTTTGGTATATCGAAGATCGCATTGATTCGTAAGCGTGTACACTTATGTCATATTGTACAATACCCACTATTATACCCGAGGGTAGGTACACGCGGATATCAGAACAACCGAGCTTAAGATTTTTGAAAATATTATATATAACATATACATATGTAATTAAAATATTACTATCATACTACCGCACTATCTGTGCCTAAAAAACCGGATGCCTACGCGGCTGTCGATATCATCATATATAATATATATTACATTATTACTAAACGTATAAATGTTATATTAAGACAACATTAAAGAAATCCTATTGGTATTTCTGGAAAAAAACCAACAAAAAAAAAATCGAAAAAGTTCTTAAGATATACATATCAGTATTTGTGCGTGTATGTGTTTACTGTTTATATTATGTTACACAGTTTGAATAATTTAAAAATTAACATAAGCAGTAGTGACTATGGCCATGGCGGTGGTATTGACACGACCTACATATAGATAAGCCGCTGTTGTCGTAATAGTAAGTACCTATCTTCGAAGTCGTTTCGTTCGTTCTTGTTGCGTCGTCGGCATGGCCATCGTATAATATACTCATAATCACCCAGTCATACGTAATATTGTATTTGTTCAACCGCAGGATCGAGGCGACCAAGCAGTGTGGTGTATTATAAATCGTTCGAGCAATTTTCTTCTCACAGCCCCACTAATAAAAGACCACGGTGATGGTTTACCGTGTTTTCATTTGAATTTGTAGTGTTCAATATTTCAACGGTCTTATTACAAGAATATTTGCAAACATTGTGTAGTATGGTTATATAACTGTAAGCTAAATATTAATTACTGGGCATTGTAAAAATGATAATATTTTTTAAATGCCGGTAAGACTATATTCTTCTCAGAACTCTGTGTGAATTGAATCAAATTACTTTTAGACATGCATCGCTCATTGGACTATTATATAATATGCAATATATTATTGTGGTAATTTTCAAGTTGTGGTGGCTAATGACATGACCATTATTATATACGTGTAACACGAAAAACACACAAGTATAGTTGGCAGTGGCAAACGTTCTGTTCGTTTTTGCAACTCTAATAAGCGACGTATAATTTGTATGCATATATTCAGCATCATAATTTCATACTGAAAAACTAGGGATTAATTGATTTCTAAATTCTAAAATGATTGAAAAATCGATTTTATTTAGAAAATATGAAATAAACGGACGAACATGTATGAACTTTATATAATTATTCATCTCAAGATAGTGATTCTGAGACCTCCGTCGAGTATTTGACGTTTATTCATACATCAAAAGCATTCATTCCATGAATATACTCGTATTCATGGTTTCTCTGGTAGTCTGAATATTATTTGTAGTATAATAATTAAATTCAAAGTTGGAAATTGAGGATAATGTGTGGGTTGTTTGTCATAGCCCATAGAGGATAACTGCCATTGTCTATAATGTACACGTATTTAATTAAAGCGGAGATTGTAAGTACTAAGTTGGGTCGACTGTGAGGTTAAAGCAAACTTAATTTTAATTGAAATTATGCCTAGGTATGCTATGTACAATTTATAATTAAATGATGGTTTTAGAACCTGTCAAAAGCACTCGGTAGGAAAATATAGATAGATTGGCAGTCGAGTAAATAATTACCTATAAACAACGTCACGATGGTATATTATTAAGATAATGTCGCATTTGGTAGTCGGTGACCCAAGCGGCCCCTGAAAAATGATTAGGTTTGGGTCGTATGTTACCCAATTGGCTTCACAATAAATAAAATAATTTGGGTCGCCAACGGCCATGTAGCAGCCAACGTGTTAACCCAATACAGAGCTATACGTATTAAAACGTTCTAGGTTGTCATCACAATATATATATATTTATGTTGAACGTTATATTTTACTTTTACGTGCTTAGCACATAGTTTTCCTCTGTATAATGCATAATAATGAACACGAAAGTCACCAGAATTCTATTCAGATAAATGTTGGAGCCTTGGAAGTTGATTAGACTCTCTGTGAGTTAATACAAAAATATTATGTTGGATTTATGTGGCTTAAGGATTTCTAGAAAAACTGTCCTGAAATAATTAGATATATTTTATCATAAATATGTATCCAATTAAAATTTGTTTTGATGTTGTCTGATCCAGGTGTTTCATTATGCATTTATTTATTTATTTTTTATCAGAACGTAATTTAAAATTCTCAAACTATTTAAACATTTAAATAGTCGATATTATTTAGGTTATTAGGTAATTAAATGTACTTAATAGCGTATAAAATAATGTAATAAATCTTAATATACTTACCTACGATAAATTTGAGATAGAAATTTCAAATCAATCATTATTAATTTTATTTTATACAGTACACAGCAATGGGATATTTTTCGTTCAAAGGAGATCGTTTCCAAGGACACATACTAGTTGCGGACGAAATTATTAAGGTCAATATTGTAACATAACAATTGCGGACACGAGTTTCGTTATCGTAGTACTAGTTGCGTACAGAGTTTTTTTTCTCAAATCAGGTGAGTTGCGGACACAAATATTTCCCTTCACCACTTTTTCAGAACTTAGAACAAGCTACCAAAAAGTTGGTAGGTGGGGTTAAAAATATCTGTGTCTCGTAAAAGAGCAATCGTTATTATTAAAATGTTGTTAAATTATTTAATGTTTTAATTTTGTAGCAAAAATTGTTTATAAAATACTTATAGACTATCGTCATAGTATTTATAGATCTTTTGGTAAAAATTTTTTTGAAACAGCCTGTATATATGATATTCTACTGATTTCACCACGTGAATATTGCAAAATTTGATTGCTAATAAATGCCTCCTTTTCAACAGTTATTTTTGCTCGTTTTAAATTTCGCACTGCAGAACAATTCATTTTCGTATAGCTACTAGTCTGTACTTCATTTAGGGCCTCGATCAATTGATATATATTACGGAGACTTAAAAATAATAATAGGTAATTTTTCCGCAATTAGTATCTTATATTTGTGTCCGATATTCGTATGTTACTTTTTTAGATTTCGTCCGCAACTCACATGTTTTTACGGTTTTTGTCCGCAATTCGGAAACACCGGTTTCCAATCCCAAAGAAAACAAATATATGTTGTTTATGTTTATCTGAAACTCTTAAGTGGTTGAATAAGAATTGTTAAAAGGATGAAAATTTTTTATTTTTAGTGTGAAAAGTATTATACCACGTAGATACAATATATATTACTATACATATATACGTGTGGTATGATATATTAGGTATGGTAAGTTTGTATTACAATTGCATTATACATAACATACTCAATATAAAAAAAGCGGGTAGGTAAGTGGATGTCGCTCTGCTGTACATTAGGAGGTGGGTAGGACCTCTGACTAGGCTAGGTTAAATTTGAATGAAATGATAGGTATCATTGTATACGGAAAACGATTCTGAACGGAGATGATTTGTCAGTCTAGGATATATTATTCTATTTTGAAACAAATATTTTATTTTTCAATTAGGACGCATTTTGCATAAGGCATGATTAATCAATTAGTGTAGTTATCATGTAGTTATCATAATTCATAATACCTTATATTATCATAGATATACGAATACCTGGTTTGAGGATAAATCGTTAGCATTACGCGATTTCATAAAAATTTAAAACTCAAACGCTCAAAACATTTTTCCTATAATGACGCTTCAAATTTTCTCTATAGCTATTTGAAGCAAAACTTATGGAAAACTTGGTGTTAAATTTTATAACCTTAGATATAAATACAAACAATATTATGAATTTTGAACTACAAAATAATTTACAAATATTCATGGTTTTGACGAATTTTTGTCAATATTTGAAATTCAAATGCTAATAAAACTTTAATTTGAATTTCCGGTGGACATTTTTTTTGTGATAAAGATTGACAAATTTGTAAGGAATCTTGTATTAAATTTTCAAATCTTAGATTTAAAAAGAAAATTTTTTATGAATTTCTAGCTTATAATAATTTGCGAATTTCCGTGATTTTTACGTATGTTGTCAAAATTTAAATTTAAATGCTTGTAAAAAAAAAAATGTGACTTTAAATTTCTTGTATTTTTCAACTGCTATTGTAAAAATATTTTAGGAGCCTTGTATTAAATTTTCAAATCTTAGGTATAAAAGGAAAATTTTTTATGAATTTCTAGAATAAAATAATTTACGAATTTTCGTGATTTTTACGTATGTTGTCAAAACTAAAATTTGAATGCTTGTAAAAAAAAAATGTGGCTATATATTTCTTTTATTTTTCAACTGCTATTGCAAAATTATATTATGAGCCTTGTATTAAATTCTCAAATCTTAGGTATAAAAATAAAAACTTTTATGAATTTCGATCTAAGATAATTTGAAAATTGCCGTAATTTTTACGTCAATATTTGAACTTCAAATGCTAATAAAAAAAAATCGTGCCTATGTATTTTTATAATTTTTTAATCACTATAAGAATAACTTATGAGGAACTTTGTATAAAATTTTCAAGTATTTTGATAGGGCCATAAAAATTTTATCGACACTTTTCAGAAATATTGAAAATTTTAGTTGTTTATAAATACCTCAAAAAAATTCAAAATATTTTGAAAATTAAATCATGTAAAGAAAATGCCAATCTAAATAACTGGTAAAATTTTTTAAGTATCTATGACTTATACTTTTTGAATAATATCAAATGTTTAAAATCGTTTGAGGATAAATCGTTATCGTTACGCTATTTCGTAAAAAATTAAAATTCAAACGCACTTAAAATTTTTCCTATAATGATGCTTCGAGTTTTCTCTAAAGCTACTTGAAGGAAAACTTATGGAAAACTTAGTTTTGTATTTATAATCCTTAGTTATAAACGCAAAAAATTTTATGATTTTTCAACTTCAAAATTACTTGCAAATTTTCGCGTTTTCAACAGATTTCGTAAAATTTTGAACTGAAAACGCTTATTGAAAAAAAATTGTGACTTACGATATTTAATTTTTTTTAGCTACAATAAGAACAACTCATAAGGAATCGTGTTTTTTTTACCGACACTTCAAAAAAAAATTCTCAAAAAAATCGAAAATTTCAGTGGTCTATAAATAACTCAAAAAAAGTCGAAAATTTTTGAAAATTAAACTGTATATAGAAATCACTAACATTAACATTTGGTGAAAATTTAAAGTATTTACAGTGATTAGTTTTTGAATTACAACCATTTAAAAATATCGATTTGGTCGAAAACTGGTTTTGCGTAAAAATTCCCGTTTTTTTGTCATTTTTTTTTGAAAACTGTTGGAAAATGTTTACTTTTGACCTCTATAATGCACCAAGGATCTTCAATTTTACATCGGAAACCACTCCCAAAGTTTGAAATCGAAGCATTATTTCGACTAGTTATGCTATACACAGACACAAAAAAAAAACATAAAAAAAAACACACACATCATTGTAAAATAAATACATTCATCACTTCGTTCAGAATCTAAAAGTACGTCTGGTTACCATAGTTATAGTATAGATTTTATACCTATGTATATTAAAATATTTCAAATAGGTTAAATTAAAAATATCCAATTTATGAATCTGATTATAAGAACAATTTTGATGATAAAAACATTTTTCTAAGTTATGTAGTTAATTTTTAGAATATTTTAATATATCAATATATTTTGATTAAATTTATTTAGAACGTAATAACTTTTTTTTAAATATTATTTTTGGAAATTTCCGATATCACAAACACATCAAATAGTGCCCTAAAAAATGTCAGGTACCCTGGTGTCCTAGTGTAAGTAGACCACCCAACACCCCCGCTTGTTGCGCCACTGTAAGCTAACTATTTTTTCAATATTCAACATTAACTTTAAACTCACGTTTATGGTTTTCCTTGGTTCATCTTTATCATTTAAAAACTGCATATGTTCGTATCCAAACCATTTAGATTTATATATTTCATCTCGGCCTAGATTTATTAACAATTTATGAATTATAAAATAATGCAAAATAAATAAAATATTGCGTTGGAAATGATCCAACAATTATAATAATTATGATATAGACTATAGAGCACGTCTTTATTATACATTTATTACCTTTTCCTGTGCGCATAGAGTTTTTTGTTTTGGATTTCTCACGTCGGAATGATCCATTAACACTGATCATTTTTTTTCTCACAATGTCTTCATCTTCATCCATTTGATTTGCGATACTCAACCATGCGTCATTTTTTAAATTTTTATTAAAATGCTGTGCATTTTGAGCATCCCATAATATGGGATTTTGTTCGTATATCTAATATCTGTATTAGTTTTAAGTACTTTTCGCGATCCCAATCAGAAATGGACTTCGACATTTTAGCACTTTGGATCACTCGATAAATGTGCACTAAAAGTTTCGTCAGATCACTGTACTGTTACAGGATTGAAACTATACTAAATTAATAAAAACTATATCTTGACGATTTTACGACAAATGAAAATAACACTGATCACAATACACTGGACAATTATTTTAAAATAGAACTACGGGTGTATGAAAATATGTTTATTTTCATAATATAAAATATTGCATATAGTTATAGGATTTATAAATAGTATAATGGTTATAATAAATAATAGTTGTTTGATAAAAAAAAACAAATCCGATTTAATACTTATACTATAAATTATATTTAATATTAGTGTCCATACACTTACCAATGTATTTACCTACTTATATTTAGTTAATTTAATGTAGGGACCTAATAACAATAATATAAATTAATTTAAAAAGTAATTAGGCATTCATTGGTTTCATACTTTCATCACCATATCATATTTAAATTAAATAGGTACATCTGTAGCTGTATAATTATGTAATTGCCATGCTCGACGAAGTTTTTTTTTTAAATAAAATAATAATTAAATACAGAAGCACTGGATTCGGCTCAGAAACGTGAAAAAGCCGTTCGAATATGACTAACGAATTTGGCTCAAATATCAATTAAATCCTTTGAGTACGACATCGAGACCGACAATCGTTGGCTCGCGGGTTTCGTGGCTCGCGAGCGAAAAAATTTAAACCGAGCCGCTCGGCTCGCCGTTTACACACGTGAGCCGCTCAGTGCTCACTCGTGCTCGAGCTCATGTGTAAACGCAGCTTAAGAGTTCTTTGCCATATTCTTCGTCGTACCAGGGGCGTAATCAAGGGGGGGGGGAGGGGGTCGTGGGGTTTGAAACTCCCCCATGATCTCACTAACCTATGTAATCTTGTGCGTTCGTGCTTATATATAATATAACTCACAGGAGCAATTTTCTAAAAAAAATTTTTTTCAAAGGGAAAAAATAAACAAAATATATCTATTTTAAATTGTATGTCAGCATGCAATATACAACGATTGCATGCATTATCTGTTAAGAACTGTAAGATTAGATCGGTAAGTATGATAAGTAAGATTAGATCTCTATCAAACATCAATGTTGATAATCGATCAAAATTTTTAAAAAGAAGGTGACAAAGTCCCAGTCATAAAAAACAAAATTTTCAACCCTCCCCCCTTCCATTGAAAACTCCTGAGTACGCCTTTGCATCGTACATAATGTTATATCAAGTTTGAATATTATATTATAAGCATTTTAAGGGAATAAACGTCGATTTAAAATTTTCATACATCACATGCTTCATAATATACAAGGGGTACGTGAAATTGATGTATGACGAGGAGAGTTGAGAGTATGAGTCTAACCCTTTTGCATTTGTATAATACAAATACGTTTTTTATATAATATATATATATACGCTGCGGCTGCTATAAGGGAAAACAAATATGGGTTGTAATGGTTGTATAGATAGGTACATAGTACATTATATTTCCGTATTATTATTTTCTTTGTTCTTTTCATTGTTCCAAAGACATTTTAAGCATCACTTTTTTTTTATCCAACTAAAAACACAAAATTATCATGGAATAAAAACATAAACAAATTATTACAGATCAAATACACAGAAAATGTATTCTAGTAATATTATTATTCTTCTACCCACTTAGGTTAATATGCAATATTAGTTTTGACTTATTACTGATGTTCACTGTTCAGTATAAATAAGACATCATAAATAATATTTTCTAAATGTGTTTTCACCTAAATTTAATAAAGTAAATAGTTTTCAACGATAAAAATAATAAATTTAGTAAAATTTGAATTTGTTCTTTGAGTTGTCATTATTTTATCTTTAAACAATAACACATTCACTACTTTTTCGGAAGGAAAATATTATTAAGTTATATCAACTAATTAAAAGACGTCGTAATACCCGCATGTGTTGTACCTCGTACCGTCTTACTAAAATACTAACTTATAGTAGCTAGTATTGGGTTTTACAATATTTAAATTTTTAAGCAAGTTATGGGTGTGTAAAGTATTCAAATTTAAAAATTCTGATAACTCACTTAAAAATTAAAATATTGTATAAATAGAATTCTCTTAAGCATACATAATATCTAATAATAAGATAATTACGTTATGAACCAATATAACATTTAACATATATAACGATTCAATAATTAATATTAACGAAAATATTCTTATGTTATTGTTAATATTTTTTCTAGTTATTTAATTTAAAATGTTTCAGAATATTACATGATATGTCAAGTTTGAATAAATTATTATAATTAATCAAAATAAATTATAACTTGAAAAAAAAAACTAAAAAAAATCAGAATACCTACGTTTCAAGATACTAGAATAATAAGAGAAAGGAGCTAATATTATATTTTAAAATGTCAACAAGTAATTTCAACATTTTTATCAGCTATTAAACATCGTAATAATGTACTGGCCTATCGTATAAACCTTTCACAGACCTAAGCTGAAGAACGGATTGCTGTATTGTATTGAAAAAATACATTTTTCAATTAATAGTCAACCTATAATGAATTACATGTTTTTTTAATAAATAATAATATTAATGCCTAATTGCTTATAAAAATAATAATTTACTAAGAATGAATCATCATCATTTTAAACCATTGCTTTCAAAATCATTACTATAGAATAACTAGGTATTAACTATTTTAAATATTGAACGTTTATGCAATTATAAAAAAAAATAGTGTCGATGGCAGGTGTTTCCATTTGTTTAAAATGATCAGATATCAGATACGTAGAATTTTATCTTTATTTTTTGAATTTATCTGATTTAAATTAAATTTTGTTACTTGGCAAGAATTTAACAATATAATTCTTATACTTATTCATATTAAAAAGTAAATAATAATTCACACTTAATTTATTGCTGCATATATAAATACTAAGTATGTATTATTTTTTCTATACTGTTCAATTTTCTCATGACAACAATATAGGTTTTTACCTTTTTATAAATCTAATATAGGTAATTATCAAACAGTATTTTCGTGAAAATGTAGGATTATCCATTAAATATATATTAAGTCCACTCATTAATGATATTTGGAAAAAGGTTTGGTAAAAACTATAAACTGATAAGATTTACAATATTTTTGATAATCTAATGTAAGATAATATCTAACATATAAAAATCTCGTGTCACAATGTTTGTGACTCCTCCGAAACGGCTGGACTGATTTTCAAAACCCCTATTTTTATTTAAAGGGTGGCTCATACAGGGATTTTTTTTAACCTACGACAATTTTTTTTTTATAGAGTTGCCGTTGGTTACCAAACATATTAAATTATTATTTTTTTTTTATTTTTTATATTTAATCGCTGTTTCATATATTTAACCAATGGCCACACTGGCCGATCAGCCACCGTCGTCGCCGCTGTCGTCTGACGTATTTCCATAGATATAAATTAATTTAATTTAATATGTACTTTAATTGTATCAATTTATGTATTTTGAACAATGCCTGGAAGACGCAAGGGGTCAGATTTGGCCCGTCGAACGACCAAAAGAACAAGCATGCGAGATAGAAGAGCACAAAGAAGAGACGTACAAATCCAACCGAACAATGAAAATGTACGTGTGAACATGGTGCGATTGCGTGGGCACAAGCTGAACCAAATCAAATAAGACGATTAGAAGCGCGTCAATTCGTAGTTGACACACGCATAACAAATGATCGACAACGCCAACAAGTACATAGAGCATTTACATCCAATTCATTCCTTCGTCTAGCATTCGAGTATGGGCCCGACATTGAATATTATGCTCATTCGAAAGTAGAGATTGGTGCTATGGACAAGGAATGTCCGCATTGTAATGTGCTGCTAATTTAGTGTTGCATTTTATAACCGTAGATAAAAATACAAACAATATTATGAATTTTGAACTACAAAATAATTCGCAAATATTCATGGATTTGACGAATTTTTGTCAATATTTGAAATTCAAATGCTTATAAAAATTTAATTTGCATTTACGGTGGACATTTTTTTTGTGATAAAGATTGAAAAACTTGTAAGGAATCTTATATTAAATTTTTAAATCTTAGTTTAAAAAAGAAAATTTTTTATTAATTTCTAGCTTAAAGTAATTTGTGAATTTTTGTGATTTTTACGTATTTTGTCAAAATTCAAACTTTGAATGCTTATAAAAAAAAATTGTAATTATGAATTTATTTTATTTTTCAACTGCTATTGCAATAATATGTTAAAAGCCTTATATTAAATTTTCAAGATTTTCTACCTAAAAAATAAATTTTTATCGATTAAAATTAAAATTTAAAAAAAACTAATAATGATTGAAAATTGCATATACCTATGAATAGTTCAACTTAAGTCAAATTGTTTTAAAAATTTCATGGTGGATAGAACATAGGTACTTATATAAACATTCGGCAAAAATTCCATGTATCAATGGCCATTCGTTTTAAAGTTACATAAAAAATCAAAATCGATTTTGTCGAAAACTGATTGTACGTAAAATTTCCTGTTTTTCCGTTAATTTTTAGTTTGTTTATCCCGATTATTTAGAAAAATATTAAGAATTTTTGATACTTTTGATCCCCTAAAAAATCAACTAGATTCACTTTCTGATTTAACAAGGTACTGAAGTTCAAAATCGAAGCATTTTTACTGCCCCATAACGTAATGACAAACACAAAAAAAAATATTCATGGTTTTGACGAATTTTTGTCAATATTTGAACTTCAAATGCTAATAAAAAAAAATTGTGCTTATGTATTCTTATAATTTCTTATTCACTATAAGAATAACTTATGAGGAACTTTTTATTAAATTTTCAAGTATTTTGATAGAGCCAAAACCAAATATTCACGTTTTCAACAGATTTCGTAAAAATTTGAACTATAAACGCTTATAAAAAAAAAATTGTGAGTAACAATTTTTAATTTTTTTTAGCTACAATTAGAACAACTTATAACGAACCTTGTATTAAATTTTCATGTTTTTTCGGTTGACCAACACTTTTTTATCGACACTTCAAAAAAAAATTCTCAAAAAAGTCGAAAATTTCAGTGGTCTATAAATAACTCAAAAAAAGTCTAATTAATAATAAAAAATTAAACTGTATATAGATATCACTAACAATAACATTTGGTGAACATTTCAAGTATTTACAGTGATTAGTTTTTGAATTACAACCATATAAAAATATCGATTTGGTCGAAAACTGGTTTTGCGTAAAACTCCCGTTTTTCTGTCATTTTTTTTTTGTTTTTCTCGATTTTTTTGAAAACTGTTGGAAAATGTTTACTTTTGACCTCTATAATGCACCAAGGATATTCCTTTTACATCGGGAACCACCCCCAAAGTTTGAAATTGTAGCATTATTTCGACTATTATATATAGTATTATTATTATATATTATTATTATTATTATATATTATTATTATTATTATATATTATTATTATTATATTATTATTATTATTATATATATATATAACTATATAGTTATGCTGTACACAGACACAAAAACAAACATAAAAAATAAAAATAAAAAACATTACATCAATACATTCATCACTTCGTTCAGAATCTAAAATTAACGATCACTTATCAAGATAAAATATAGCCAATAGATCCATAAGATATTGTAGCTTTCTAATGATGAAATACATTTGAAAATCTGTTAATTAGTTCCAGAGATTAAACCAAACAAACGGAAAATTTTTATTCTTTACATCATATAACCCTTTTACCCCTGTAGAAGTTGAATTTCGAAAAATCCTTTCTTAAGGGATTTTGCATCATAAAATGAAACTAATAATTAAATTTAATACTCAAAGATTCATTGGTTACGGCTGATAGGTGATTTTTTTAATTTTTACCCTCCTTTTAACTCCTGTAGAAATTGAACTTTGAAAAAATATATGCAAGCGATGACACTCAAAAATAGCGTGGCTATTATAAATAAAATAATTCTCAAAATCCGTTCATTAGATTCAAAAATTACAACCTCACAGATTTTACCTCTTTATAGTAATATACCAAATGCTAAATGCATTACCATAGTATAGTTGAAACATATTATACCAATAGAAGCAAATTACGCATATTAACTGATGTTTTCAAAATAATTTATTAACTTTGATCATTGATTAACTTTACCAGTGTTGGTACCAGTTGCGGCCCAAACCCTAAATTAACGTACGAGTTGCGGCCCGGGTTTATGAGAGGTACGTACGATAAGGTAATATATCATATCATACCTATACAAAAATATAACTTCCCATACGTATTGAACATTTCGTTTATCGTTATTCGTTTATACGGTACATAGGTAATAGGTATATAATATAATATATATATAATATAATATATATTAAATAACTAAGGTGCATATGTAATGATAATTACTCGGGCCGCAACTAACCAATACCTAAAATATTATCGGGCCGGAATTCACCGGTCTCCAACACCGGAAACGAAAGGTCGGGCCGCAACTCACCCTCAGCCAACTTTACAAAGTTTCAATCCTACACAAATCAATATTCTTCAATGTTAATTTACTAGGTAGTTAATATAATTAGGGTTTCACTGTAATTATTAATTATTATTTATTAAGTACTTATTATAAAAAGTTAGATGCTAAAAATTAAAAATAACTTATCTTAATTTTATTAATTTGTTTATAACCAAACATTAAGAATTGGAATTATTTCCTATGATAGTTATTCAAACAATATCCAATCAGCAATCGTATAACTATAATATTTTGACTGTTTATTTTTATGTCACTCTTATATTATTCGTTACCCGTGACAACGGGGACTATATAGTTAAAACCAATAAAAAAAAGAACACAATCCTATCAAAACTCGGATCAATACATTTTCCACAACTTCCATAATGGAAAAAAATAAACTTCTGTTTATATTATTATTTTAATTTATAATATGTAATCTACAATAATTACGTAACTACTAAGATAATTACAAATTATAACACTTAACATTCAACTATTACAACTACAATATTATTGTGGCTTGTCATTGTAGCCTGTTCTACGTTATTGAAACCAAAAAACAACAAAACTGTTTATATAGAATCTACAAACCAAAAGTGGTTACGATGCAATTTCCGTACAAAAAGAAATCAACAGAGAAAACGTGAGAAATCTGTTTTCAATTTTTTAGGTGGTGCGAGGAATGACCATTGGACATGATATTTTTTTTATATAATTATTATTTTGTTTTAATATTTTGTTTATAATTATGTATGTATTTTCAACTATTTCGGTAAAATTTATTCGAAAATCAAATTAAATTAATGTTTGTATTGGTATTTAATGTCTATTATACATATATTTTCTAGTTTACGAGTATTATAACTATTATATAATAGGTAGCAAGCAGCATTTAATTTTGGAATGATTTTTTTATTGTTTACAGACTATTTTTAAATTGGGTTTTTAATCTATAATTAGTGGTCAGTTTTTTTAAGGCTGACACGACTCATATCAAAATTAAAAGTGCTTAATTTTAATAATGATATGTTAATGATTCAATAACATTAAAATCTCCAACGCATTTTTTATTTTGGCTACTGTTATACATAAATAATATCATGTTTTTGTGTTTGATTATTATTTATTAATTATTTATAACAGTTTTTTTTTCAATAATATTGGTCCGTAAAGAAATAATACCTTGGAGGTAGGGAAGTCAAAATAGCTATTATGAGATAGTGGTATGTGCCTATTGTTCCTACAATAAACAACAGAAGAAATCAGGAATATTTTAATACTCGAATAAATATCACGTACATCGTACATGTGGCTCATTATTTCCAAATATGATTTAATTTACAACAGCTATCAACATTTAATTTAAAAATACTCATTTGAGTATTTCCATATTGATAATTTCGACTTTTAATGTTTTTTTTTTTATTATGAAAGAAAATTTATAATCAGTATACAATAATTACAATGAGCAAATTTTACTAATTTAATTTACTGATTTAATCTACACCATTTGCGACTTTTAATGTTATAATGATATTTTACATATTTTACGAATTGCTACCTAATTTTAAATTTTTTTTCCTGAATAATTGTTTTGAAAATTGAAAAAAAAATGTTTAGATAAGAAGCATTGTTAGTTCGTCATTTATTAATTATTATACCTACGTTTTACAATATACAATTTAGTAATATTTATGATAAAGAAAACAAAATAATTTCAAACATAAATAGAATGGTAGCAAGTCGTTATGCGAATTCGTTTAGTTAATTACAGTAAGCCACATTTAAAAACATTAGTAATAACTTATAAAAAATATTTTCCGGAAAATTTTACTAAATCTTCAATTTTATGGTATGATGATTATGTATATAAATATTAAATGATATATTGTTAAAACTCTCCAACTACAACCCTCTACGGTATTTAATATTTATAACATCCTACTCACTGTAAGCTCTAAAATACTGTATTAAATGTTATTTCGTATATTATATTAAACGTAGTAGATATAATAATATTTGATGTATTGTACTATTTTCCTCATCAACTTGTCAGACGTTTGCAATATTCGTACGCACCATCGATTGAGCGAGCAGTGACGAATTTTAGTAAGTGACTCATCAGTCATCACCCCTCACAACCACCCATTTCAAAGTGAACTGTGGCAGGTTATTGGTTAGTCACTCATGCATAGTGCTGTGGCCGAGCCAGTGCTGCGTCACTATTATACACTCATATCACCCCTGACTAAAGGAGTGAGGGTTGTTTGTCAAAATCCCGTGCGTGGTCGCGAGTAGCAGCCATAATTTTTGGCCGGACTGCAGAACCCTAACCCACGGCTCACAGCCGAGACTTATTTTATTTCACCACCCTGTCAACTAAATATATATACCTCAACTCTCAAGGGTGAGTTAGGGAAAGTTAATAGTATTTAATTTTATCTTTTTAGCCTTAAGTTGCTTATAAGTTATAACTACCCATTTGCTTAAAATTTAAAATATTGAATACAATTTTTTATGTATATAATATATACAGGGTGATTCACCAAACATGTACACCGCTTTTTTTCCTTTAATAATGAAGTTATTCAAAATCTGAATTTCAGAATCAAGATTAATGTTAATGACTAATATTTTCAAATCCACCATAGATCATATATCATATAATCCTAAACCATATCTAATCTAACCTAACCGCACTACTACCAACTACATCGTCGATTATTGATTGGCGGCGAACAGTGGTCACGGTTGAAACTAGTAACTGATAAAGTGGGTAATAACTTACAATCAATATGTTGTTGTAGATACTATTTTTAGAATAATCATAACTAAACATTGGACTTTTTCAATGCTATAGTGTATTTGTGTGTGGTACTGTAATAATTACTATTTTACTGGTATTTTATTATAAACAAATCGTAGAATTATAATTATTATAATATACTTATTGCACTATTGCAGAGTAAGTTACTCGCGGTTACTCATTAGCCATTTGTCTTAATAGATTAGTGTGAGATCAGTGTTACATGCTATAATCCTTAGTTCTTACATATTACATACTACACATACTACACATACTACACTTAAAACAGACGTTTAGTGTTGCTGTTTAATTTTTTTCAATGGGCAATCTCAACAAATTACATAAAAGCGGAAGTGCTAAAAGAAAAAAAAATAGAAAAATTTGATAAGAAAGGAAAGTCAAAATCCTATAAGTAAAAATTTGAATTTTATAATTTTAATAAATTGTAACATTTTTTATAAAGGCTACTGATATGCTTATAAAACCTGGAAGTATTAATGTTACAAGCTTTTGGTAATTCGATCGTCATCAACTAAAAACAAACATTGCATTCAGATCTTCAAGATAACATTGGTATCTTTTAAGAAAACTATCCGTTCATCAGCGAGTTAGTCCCAAAACGATATAGAATACTGTAACTCTGGCTGGCTTTTTGTGTGCATAGTAAATTATAATTTTATAATATTTATGAACGATGCACACATTTAAATTTATAATAATCATGTAAATTGTTTTATTTCTTCAACTTTTTTAAATATCTGCAATAAATGTATTAAATATGTTTAGTAAAATATTTTCAAACTGTTTGGGAACCTATATAAAACTTACACAACTTCCCTTTCGGCCGATTCACTTTTCGACCAAATTTAATAGGTCGATCCACTTTTCGACTAAACTTAAAATAAATCGATTCCCTTTTTGAACAAAACAAACATTTATATAATAAATTTAAAATAACAAAATAATGATAATATACAATTTTTATTAATAATAATTAAGTATAATATTGATATAAAATAGGTCATTTTGAAAATTACATGATACAAAAAGTTCAACATTATGTATTTTAAGTCATATATCATCATCATACATATATATTATATAAGTGATAATTATTAAAACCTATATATAATTAATAATTATTGCCATTAATTATTTGATCAGTGGTCGTTGTGTTTGATTATGATGGATAATATATAGGTATAGGTATGTAGTATGTAACTGCAAGACCAATAGAGTCACTATCTTTTATAGCCAAGATAAAATATATCATTTTATATTTTTATAACATTTTATGCAACTTATAATTTTAATAATTTTCTATAAATATAACATAGAGTACCTATACAATATTGATTATTATTACTAATCTTTGCTATTATTTTACAACAATTATGTACCTATTATTTTTTTATATATATGTATATATATATATATAATATTATACATATTGTGACGTCATACTCGTATTAACACAATAAATAATATTAATATAATATAGATATTCTTATATTTTAAATATTTGGCCCTGATGCCTTAAAAAATTCTAATCTGGGCTTATCCATATACCTAATAAGTCAGTAATAATTATTAATAGTTAAATATTAAATAGGTATTATAAACAGTAACTATAAAACAGTATATATAATATTAATTATAACGTTTTGTGTTCGTAGTATAGGTAACAAATAATATAATACATAGTATCGTAGAAGGTTACCTATACGGATATCTACAGACAATTTATGTATCGTTCGGAGTATTGAATACTTTTTATAATATTTTACGTTATTGGATGAATATAGGTATATACTAAACTATATTAAATATATTAAGTTATTAATTATTAAATTAATAGTTGATACCCCAATTATTTCCCTCTTATATACTAGGGCAGTAGGGCCTTGAGGATATGTAATGTTCATGAAGTGGTAAACTATTATAATAAAATGTGTAACTGACACAGTCAAATTATAAAAATACCTGTAAACATATTTATGATTGCATAAAATATATTTTTACATTCTACAATAGTCAATAATATCTGTAGATATTTTGGTATTTTTAATATTTTATGTTTATTAATTAGATTTAAAAATAAATTAATGTTTTGTAAGAAGTATAATATAATTACTTTAGGTCTTAATTTATACTATTAAAATTACGAAATATTATGTTCTCATAAATATATGAGTTTGTGCACCAAAAATGACGTAATTATTTTACTGAAATATGATGTAAATTCATATTCTCCTCCAATATCGGAAGAACTTTCTCAATACTTAATTAGAAGTGTATATGAGTGAGTTATGCAAAAAAAAATTTCAAGTGGTTAAATTAAACCAATTTATATAACTTTATATGATACTGGCATACTGTACCAAAATGTAAAAATGTCAACTCTTAAATTTTGTTTTTTTTTCTTATATTTTTTGATAATTAAAGCCAATAATCATTGTTGTCGTGACCTATTCAAATAAAAAAATAAAAAGTTATATGAATATTTCCGTTTGAATATTGTTCATCGAGGTCAAAGCAAAGATGAAAGAATTATAATTATTGTTTTGTACATAGATTTATTTTATAATAATACGAAAGGGATTAGTTTCTATATAATATACTTATTTAGATTGGGTATAGTATAAGACTATAAGTTGTATAGCTCCAACCTCTAAACTAATTAATTAATAATTTAAACATACCTATGTGTTTACTGTTTAGTTTACAAATGGGATGCATCCACAAATAAAATTATAATTTATAATACACTATGGTCGCTCTAATTAGGCCAAACTGCAAACGCAACTTCTTATGACTCAACAGGATCTCTATGTTACATCTCTGCAAATATTTATTATTGCACAGACTGACATACTGCAGTCTACTAGGCACTAGCTAACTATTATGTGTACAATACTACGCATTTTGAAATATTTTTACAATACTGTATTTTACATTTGAATCAGTCGACACGAAGCATTTTTTGGAATGCTCACTTTTTCTTATAAGATCCTAATTCAATACATAAGAAAATAATATAATCTTTAGTAGTGGACTCGGTCAGTTGGTCTTGTGTAACGTATTAATATAACATGTTTTATACCTTATAACGATATTCTCAATGATGACGACGAATTCAGTGACCTAAGAGTAAAGCCATTCGATTGTGAGGCGAGTGGTGTAAGGGGAAGGGGTGTCGTGAATGACCCACTTTTACCAAACGGGGATTCAATACCGAATGTTTTTAAGGAGTTCAATATAGGCAATGCTTTAACTGTGTATATGTTACGGGCAAAGTATATCATTTGGGAATTTTATACATTGTCCGGACATTTTATACAATGCCCTCCGTATATTGGGCAATATAATAATATAAATAACGGATGAGATGGTTTAAAGAAATATGATAAATCGTAAAACATAGTTAAAATAAAGTCAAATTATTATACGTCACTAGTTTGTTTGTTCTTATGATATTTTTACAATGGGGATGTCCGCTTGCCCACATATTATACGCTTATACGTGACATATTATATTATAACTATATTTACTGATTTATAAGTTATATTATATATTTATATGTACATCAAAATGTCACGGAAGCAGTACATGCGACAATTAGTAATAATACAATTTTAAAAACTTATTACATTTTCTATTAATATTAAATATACATGTCATTATTCATTAAATCATCTCAACCGTTATTTATATTGCCCAATATACGAAGGACATTATATTATAAAATGTTCGGCCAATGTATAAAATTCCCGAGCATTGTATAAAATGACCAAATTGTATACTTTGCCTGTAACATATAAACCGTGTAAATATGTATGTATTATTGTTTCATATTTTGGTAAAAACCCAGCCTGGATCAAATCCCCTTTATAACTAAACAGTATTCTATACTATTATTTAAGGTGACATAATAATAATTATATTAGTTAATAATAAAGAGAATATTAAAGTTCCCTATACGGCTATACGTTGTAGGTAGTATATTATATGCTTCGCCGTTGGTCGTGCATCTGCAGATTGCCCGTCTTAGGTATATTGAGCAAAAGGTTACATAGGTACCTATAATACCACTCTCGTGACCGGTCGTTGGCGGCGGCAACGGTGATGTAACGATACCACATACTATGTATCTACCTATATAAAATGCATACAAGGCAGGTTACATATATTTCTATAAACTTCAGTGGGCATATAGGAACTATAATATTATTTTATTATGATAAGAATTACTTCATCCGTAACGCGATGATCGCCGCTGCCTAGTTCCTACTACACTTCCACATGTGCTAGCTAATACGCCAAAGAGGAGTTTTTCTTTCTTTCCTTCACTTATTATCCGATACAAACATAATACACTTTTTATAATTTATATTGTCACTGGCCGCCGAAAAAGACCTTCCACGCACCACTTGTAATAGCACACCTCTCACTCCACGCCAAGCGGGCACATTACACGCTATGGAATAATATGTCGTACTATGTACACACACACGCACACACCACACCATATACCCATCTCTCCGAATATGTTTACACCCACTCCGCTCGCGCTTACAGTGGTGTGTACGCGTTCCAAGAACTGGAGGAGGCGGTGGCGTTGTTCGAGGCCCACCGCGTATCGACTGCCCGGCAGTCTAGCGTCTGCAATCGAAATCCGACAACGAGTTGTGGCAGCCAACTGACACTTACACTCTGCCCACACGAGTCTACATTATCACAATATATCATATTGTTTCCACTATCGTAATATCATAGTTGTTCATAACATAACGTTACTACATTACTACTATCTTCGTATACTCACCCGTCGTCCTGCCGTTTCCCACTATCCTTTGGACGTCTCGGCGTACCGTACACGTTGACCGTACGTAGCGTGTGTGTGTGAGGTCATGTCCGCGGTCTGTCGTCTGCTGCACGTGTACGACGGCGGCGACGATTCGGTCGCCCGACATATTCTGCACCATCACCACTGCACCAACAGCAGCCGGCAGAACGTCAGCGGTGGCTCGTAGCAATCGACGGCACCAGCGCCGAGGATGGTGACGGCCCGTTGCACCCGCGGTCTCACCGCCGGAACCACTTCCGCTACCGACTGCAGGTAACTACACAACTAATATTGAAATATATTATGATTAATATTGAATGCGATGCGTTAACCTTACATAAGATTCAACAATTTACCGCGTTAGAATACGGCGTGTTCGGATTTTAAACATTTTTTTTCTTGAAAAATACCAGCCCGAACCACCGCCAACTGACGAAGAAAATGAATCCGGTATAACCACTGAAACAATTTATAAAATAAGTACTTTGTATTACCTACACGGCTCATCTAATTAATAGTCATTACCCATATGACTTATTGTGTCACATTATGTAGCAAGTACTTTTGATGAATCTGTGTCTGATTGCTGTGAATATTAGAACAACCAGTACCCTCGTGTATTGTTTGTATGACTTGTGCTGTATAGTGTCTCATCACGTTTTCTGTGTACTCTACCCGCCTCTTTCTAAACTTTAAGACTTGTATAGCTATTAGAATGCTTTAAAAAATTTCATTAGTGTATTGACTTTAAAAATATTTTTACAAATTGTATAATAATGGTTTCATAATTTTTAAAAAACAAGAAAACAATTTTTAATTTTGTTAATCATCAAATATCAAACGTTAAAACAATGACTGTTCCTCTGCCTTATGATAACTTGGACGACTTGGACATTTTACTTAGTGAAGTAGGTATCTCTTTGTACAATATTGTACACTCAAGTACTACGCACATTATTAGATATTTTTATACTCGCACAGTCGCACACATATCATATAAATAGATTAATCTCGTAAACACCTTCTTATAAATAATTTAACCCATGTGATCATTTTAAGCCATTACCAATCACAAAGGTGTATGTACCACACACCAGGTATGAAGAAAGATACTGCGCTTCTGGATCACCATAAACCATGTGTCCATTCTTTGCAAAGATTGTGCAATATATTATATTATTGAGTGATTGAGTGTGAATTAAACTGTGAATTGAAACCATGTGGCCGTATTGGTTTTAAAATCCTTCGTTAATTTTCTCCTTTGCTTTCTTGAAAACGAAACAAAACTTAATGAACTTAATCTCACGTGTTTTCTGATGAACACGTAATTCGGTTTTTTTTTATTAACATTTTTATTCAAAGACCATAAAGTCATATCAAAGTCATATTAAGTTTTAAAGATGATATTTTGGACTTCATTTCTTAATTCTTTCACCCATATTAGTTGATAGATGTACACAAATACACAATAGCGATATACTACATTACAGTTTAGGTGGTGTCGTATACATTCAAAAAGTGCTCATTTTGTGTTGTAAAATATGGTTGACCCACTGACGTTAGTCTTTTCTATAAAAAAAAAAATAGACAAAATGGTATGAGAAGGTATAGATATATATATGTATATAATATACTCATCTTTACTCACCGTATTGGAATATTACGATTGTAATGAAAAAAGGCTACAAATACACACCTTTAATAAACCAAAGAAATATTTATTTTTTAAATATTTGTAGTTTAAAAACATATTAAAAAACATTTTAGGTAGTTATTGAGGCAAAGTATATTATTGAAAAATATATCTTTGAAACAGGATCTAAATGAAAAGGGCTAAACTGGCACTTACAAAGTTCACGTTCGATTTGTATAGCATTCGTCCACTCGGATGCAATCGGATATATCGTAATAACAATTATTAATGACATACATAAGTATACAGATATAAAGTACGAAATAATATCATCGCAATTAGCTAGTAACGATAATGTGAATATAAGTTTATTACCTACTATTAATATCGAACATAGTACGTTATAATATTAAAATAATATGGTATTAAATATTATATGTATGCCATAATACAGTCGTTTACTGCAAAGAACGTCAAATCATCATAATACATATACTTTAAATTTTATGAGACTTACGTAGTGAATTACGTCTTTCTTATAGCACACGCCGGTCACGAAAACTTAAAAAAAACACTCCAAATCGTGCGGGCTGTCTATAGTCATCGCACGATGGAGTGGATATTTAATGTTAAATGATAATAATACGATACGTATTACTATTACACACATGTATTCATAGGATTACGTGGACAAACGCACGTGAGTATGTTTTAATATTATTTTTTCGTATTTTTTTTTTTTTTTTAATGAGCTGTTGAAGGACCCACCGCATGTCGTCCGTCGACCGGTAACGATATTACATCATGGCAAGACGGCTACATAATATTACACACATGCACGCACACACACACATACACCTGGAAGTAGGATAAGGCTAAAACACTCAGATCTTGGTGGGGATTGCAATTCTCCGTGCGTGGTGGTGGCAATAATAATATAATGTAATATTATTAATATGTAGGCGAGAAAAACGAGGAGAGAGAAATCGAGAACGAACTAAACTAAAGAGAATATAATATCGTTATAATATATTAATATTACCTACTACGATAGTGAAAGTCACGGCGGCGGTGCCGAGGCCGACGACCGGCGCTCTATATATGATTATTATTATTTATGTTGACGAGACGCGCCGAGAACCTTACGATGTTCTACAATAATAGTTTAATACAATATAATATACCTACTGTTCATTTGTCTACAGTATGCCCTTGAAAAAATATTGTGTCGGAAAAAAAATTTTAAATGCTTTATGAATAATATATAACAAATATAAGCATCATAAAGTACCATAATATGACCGCGTTGAATCTGGTAAAAAAATTGTCTACAGAATGTAATAATAAAATAATTTATTAATCGAGAACAAACATGTTTTCCAGTTATATTTTTGGATAAAACCATAAAGCCAAAATATTTCAATACTATACCACTAGAAATGTATCTAACAGAAATAAAATAAATATGATTATAAAACAATTCATATATTATATAACTTAGTAAACGAAGAATATTTCAGTGGTATTTTCGTGGTTTTGATTGATGAGGGAGAAGAGGTTATAAAAATTGATTTTAAAGTTAGCTATATGATAGTAGCTTCTTTACCTCCCTAAAACCGAAAGGAAAATAGGATACATATTATTATTATTGTACTTATGATATGATAAGTAAGGCACAAGCGTTATAATACAGATCACTGATTAGATACAATTACAAAAAAACATTTAAATATATAAAAAAATTTAATTGTAATTTATAAGATTATGATATATACTAAAAATTTTCTTGGTTTTTTAAGGCATGAAATCTAGAAATTGTTCAGGATCGACAGGATCAATAAGCATCACCTCGTGTGGATAGGATAGCCCCAACTATATCACTCATTGATTAAAAAATAATAACGAAACTTACAGAATACCAACTTGTAATTGCATCAACTATAATAATAAGTCAATTTACTCACAATATTGAGTAACTAAAAAAAATTTTCCTAATTAGTCTAGCCGCTTGCCTATTTTTAATTTACACTTAGGTACTCTACAAGCTACAACCATGAATAAACAGTTATTGTGCTATAATAATATTTTGGATAAAATGTAGAAATATTGCAGTATAGAGTTGTAAGTAGGTGTTGATAGAAACATTTTTAACTTCCTAAAAAGTGCTTGCCAAAAAAAAATAATAGATCATATTTTCGTTAAAATAATAGTTCAAATTATAAAAAATCTTCTCTTCTTGTTTTCAACAAACCTAATTGGTAATCAAACCATCACATACGAAAAAATCGAAAACGTAATATTGTTACGTTGTCATCGTTGTACATACTCGTATTAACACGCTGCATGATGTGCATTCCGTGTAGGTACAGCATATGCATACCAACTATCAAGTGCAAACGGAAGAACTGGACACGATTTAGTTGAAAAGTTACGATAGCTGGTTATGTATATAAGAATTTCGGTTACCTAAAATTGAACTGATCGGTAATTATATTCTATCGACAAGTGAAATTAACTAAATTTAACGCACTTAAATCTACATTTAGTAAATTAAAGTTTGATTTTCTTGCAGTGTATAAAATGGTTGTTTAGTAAAGTATTTAAGTTTAAACTATAATTTTATCACAAACCTGCAATATCTACTTATGTATTAGGCTACCTATTCTAATAATGTTTAAAAAAAAAAAATAATCAATTGAAATTAAATGTTATATCGACATACGAGACGTAGTGTGACACCCTCTTTTTAAGGGGTTTAAAATAGGCAATTTTAACTAAACTCTATCTTATATTTTTAATTATACTAAATGTTCAAATTAACTTATAAATGGTACCGTGTCGGCACCGTTGTTGGTTATTATATATTGCATAGTTAGTAAATATAAATTGAGTAAAAAACAGGTTCAAAACATCAACACAATAGATTTTAAAAAGTTAATGACGTTTTTTGTATGAGTGATTTCAAAAAAAAAAAAACCGTATGTCACAAAAAAATATATTGTCTCATGTATAAATTTGGTTTTCAATTTTTAATTTAAATTAATAATTGTCCTTTTTCACGTTAAATGATTTTGTACAAACAATTATTGTCGATTTGCGGCGTCCTTTTAACATTTCGTGACTGATGACATCAAATTGTATTAATTTACATGATAGTTATTAGTTATAGTGTTACTGATATCCTATATAGCTGTAGCCTACCAATTATCGATCTGTTTGAGTGGTTTTTGCACGTTTTAAGAAAGAAAAAAAAATCAGGTTTTAGTTTACAATATTCTGTGAAGTATTTTAACAATGTCAGGAAGTGACCTTATTTACAAACAAGTATTCTCGACCGGACAATCATTAGAGAGAACGATCCACTGCTGGTAATGTAGTAATGGACAATGGCTTGAGGGTTCGCGATTATAAGCACGCGTGAGATGTTTTTCGCGCGCGCAAAGTGAAGCGTAGGCGTGGGTGCGCGCGCACAACTGCAAAAGTATATGCATAACAATATTATTGTGTTACGCGGTCAGTGTGCATAAGCATAATGTAACGGTTACGCGGATGTCGTGTATAATATTATAATATCGTAATTAAAATATAACATTATATTGTTTAATCAATTTTTATTAATACGGTATTCTTCTGTATCATCGCGCGGTAAGAAAGCGTATACTATATAATATCCGTTAATGACTATGTAACATTTTTATTATCATTATAATATATGATACAACAACAATAATATGTAACATATCGTGAGTATATGTGGGTACCGCGGCCGCGCCTACCATTTTCCGGTCAATTATCGCTTTAATAATGTATATAGTCATCTACCGTAGGCACGGTAGTACCATACTTGTAGGCACTATTCTTGCACTCGTATACTTTAAGTTATGCCTAACTACCTCCCCACGATGCGCACCACGTTCGTGTCATAGCAATAGAGTGTTCGTCTCAGTCGCGTAATAGTATCCAATATTATCATTATTCGTCGGCGTCTCACGAAAAAAATTAATATGACGACGGAGTCTTCCGGTTAGATCGACGTCGCATGATATAGGTCTTTTCATACCATCACGGCGACTCGCACAGAACACTACACACGTCTTCTACATCAACTTATTGTTCACATAACTACATAAGAATGTTATTCTTCCTATTAACTTTAAAACCGGCTACGGACATACAGTACGTTATTGTTACAATGTGTTACTAGTTTGTTTTGTGGCATATTTTTTACACAATTCGGCAAACAACGAACTGTAATCGTTGATATTTTTATTTTATTTGAATTTCAAATAATATCGATATTATTATTAAACACGTGTCTTAAGATTATATTTATTACGTATAAACTGAACATAAATTAAATTATTTTTATTTTTAGTTTATTGTATTTTAAAACAAGTATTGTAAATATTCAATTTGATTATCAAATGCATCGTTCTGACTTCTGAAAAAAGTTATAAGGCTCTGGTTTTGCGAACATGAAATTGTAGCGCTCTAAAGTACAGATAAATCTTGTTTACATTATTTGTATTTATTTTTTCTCGTTTCTTTTACACAGTGACTTTGGCCACTCCGTAAACAACAAGCGAACATCGCCAACGACGAGCATTTGTCACTGCTTGGCCTGTTGTTACATTACCACGACCGTTACACCGAGCCTGCGACCACCGGTGTCCACGACTTCCAAGAGAAATAGCGGTAAGGCAGCCGTTAACACAAGTGTATCTTCCGAGTGCGAACCGCCATCTGAGGCTGCTGCGTTTGTCGCCTCCGCTTCCGCCGCGGCGTTCGTTTTGTTGGCCGCTCTGTTGGCCGTAGTGCTGTCTTCGGCCGCACTCTTGACCGTCGCGTCCATGGTGCCGATGGCCGACGCGGCTGCGCACGACATCCATCAACCACAAGCAACCGATTACATCAATTTGTGGCACCATAAGCAGCAGCAGGTTGGTGGTCAACGGATATCCGACAACAGCGGTGTGGTACGCGACGATGCGTCAAGACAGAAGAGGCAACTGTTCAACAAGAACACAAACCGTGAACCTGGAGTTGTGGCGTTGACGTTTTCGCTGATCGGCGGAGTGAGTATATTTTATATAAAACAATTATATACACAATTCGGTGCTTATTTTCACATTTCGCGAGTGAAAAATAGGTACCGAATGAACCCTCGACGGCCATATATAATATGACCTATATGCCCTAACCGCGGTGTCTGACGTCAGATGACGGACAGTAATTTGCCATGCCATTATCATTGTCTATAAAATAGCCGCGTCATGTTTTTAATTTGTAATGTTATATTATAATATATTGAACTGTTAAAAACAAAATTATCAATCTTTTAAATCAGTGATGTTATTAACTAGGTATATTATATATATTATTTAATGACGCAATGTCAATCATTAATTGCTAGAGCCTCAGAGGAATTTTGATGGCTGCAAACCGATTACCTCTCATCCGTAACGTATGAACTTTTAGTTTCGTTACTTTCTTGGTTCAATCATATATAAACTATAAAATATATACCTATAAATAGTATAGCGTAAACATAACTATTGATGGAATAAAACTAATACTTCTAAAATACTAACGGATAATTAATTTTTATGGTATCTTAAGTTTTAACTTTATGTTTATTGAAACTAGTAAATGCTCTATAGATATTTTATTTATTTGAACATTTTACTTGCCAATTTTACACTCGTTTTATGGATTTTTTATGTGTATTTAAAAAATAAAAATAAACATACCTTTTACTCCATTCCAAGCCTTTATAATATTATATCCATATATTTTAGATGAGCTTGTCCATCACTAAATTTGTACAATACCTATAATTAAACGATGACTGCAGACATTTTTACTCTCCAAAGTGTGGCAAAATAATGAATTAATCAATAAAAAATATTGGCATGAACATTAGAGGAGGGAGCATGATAGTGAGTTAGTATAATAGAGTATTTAATATTTATAATATGAGTTGAGAAGAGTGGTAGCCGTAAATTACCAGTCCACTAATCTACTTAACTAAACTTTAAAAATTGTAGTAAACTACTTGTTCAAATTTAGATTTTTATAGATTTAAATTCTAAATACTTCGAATAATATCTAAGTATGATATTTAAAATATATTTTATCATTCAAAATAGTAATATAATGTCTAATTAAAAAAAATTGTAATATAATATTGTAGTTACTTGTACTTTTTGTTTAATAGTAGGTATATTAAATTAATAATAATTATATAATTTAATATACCTACTTTTTATTCATAATATACCCCCCCACCCCCCCCCCCCCCAAAAAAAAAAAAAAAAAATTAATTTTAAATAATTATTTGGATCCGTAATAGTTATTGTAGTTATATTTCTATACCTATATACAGTAAAAATCACAACCTTTATTTCTATTCTGCTTTCTCTGTGTTTCAGACTATTTCGGACGCCCGTCAAGCATTCCGGAACGTCTCAAATATCGTACGCGACACAATCAGTGAGGCGGCCAAAGATCCTACGGCCACTACCGCCGCCACTGACCAGATGATGATGGCCGCCGTCAATACCGCGGACAACGAGGTCGGCGGTGGAGTGGCGTCCACCACGGCAGCCACGGACCAGAAGATGGCTGGCGAAGCGCTGGGCAAACTGTTCGGTCGTAACTACCGTGGTCTGCGCAGATTGTTCGACTCCGAGCTCCGGTCCGCCGTAAAGGTCGGTGTCCCTTTAATACAGATCGATGTACACTTATAATATAATATTGTTGTTAAGTTGTAAGCCAGCGGTTCTCAACCTGTGGTACGCTAAGGAAATCTACGTTTATAAAAAATTAATTTACTAACAAAATTCTATACATATAGCATAAACGTATACATTATTAATAAGCAAAAATATGGTCAGGTGGTACGCAAAAATTTTCAAATTGTGTAGGTAGTACGTGACTATAAAAAGGTTGAGAACCGCTGTTGTAAGCCGATGATTTTTTGCACGATATGTTTTCGATACGATATACCAATATTAATCTCTTGTCGTGCAGGTCAGGGTCTCTAATCTTAATACGTTGAAAATAATAAGATGTCGCAATAATCGAATTTCAGGTCTACAGTATTGAAAATATCCGTCTTGCAGTTTATTATCATGCTATAACTTATATAGTTATACATAACTTCACCAGGATCGCTCGTATTATGTTTATAACTGGGTAACTGATTAGGTACAAACTAAACCTTTGTGAATGTGTATTCACCACTTTACAGTCGTCACCGACGTCACCTTTCAATAATGTAATCAAAATATCTGAAATAAAACAACATAACTGAGTGACTCTTTTTTAAAAATGTTTTCTGAAATATTGTATGCTGAAGAAGACGATGGAATCTGAAATTTAAAATGCTAATGGTTGGCTTGAAATCTATTTGAAGTTGGTAACTTTTAAGGTTTTATGGACCTAGGTGATTTTACATGACAAATTGAGGTATGTTTCGGATGTACGGAAATGGTCGATTGAACGCTGCGAGCGAGTGACCCTGCTGAGTCAATAATATGCGCTTATTAAGTTAAGCTAGGTAAAAACAACTTTCTTCTATGGCTATATTAGTAAAACCTTAGATTTTCTGTTAAATTCAGATTTCACAATCGTTTTCAACATATAGGTATAAATACATTAATTAACAGAAAAAAAATTCAAAAAACAGCCATCCTGTAATGTAATTTTATCGAAAATTTGATTAATTTACTATATATTTATAGTCTTTCATATTTTTCCACACAATATCTAGTTTATATATGAGTTTATAAAAACACAATAATAGCATCGCATGTAAGTTACTCTGAACAGTATACAGTAAATTTTTCTAAAAATGTCATTAGACTTGTCTATATCAAACGCCTTTGACATCGCGACCGTACTATTGATAACTAATCCGTCGGAATCTTATGACAGCGACTACGCAGTATAATAATTTAATGTCATTAATTAATTACCTATTGTACTTCTGAATTTACACGTTTATAGACTAAAGTATTATTATAAAACATATATATATATATATTTTGTTGTAATTGAAATTTTTGTAATTTATTTGTTGTTTTACTCAACGCAGAACTCGCCGGGCAACATCCGCGATTTCGCAGTCGAGTTGATGGGCTCCATCGGCCAGAGCCTCAGACCATCCAATCTGTTTTCTCGGGGGCCGACTAACGGCACCATGACCACGGCCAGCCGGCGATGATGACGCTCAACGGTGTCGTCGAAAGAGGCATATAGTCAATGTCAAAGTCATAGTAGTCAGAATCGGAGGCGACGGAAACACTACAGTGCCCATGGTCCACAGCCTGTCGCAATTACATGATAATTATTATACGATAAATCATAATAATTAATAGTATTAAACAGCCATACATTTATCGATCTTTAACCATATTTTTTTTTTTTTGTGCAGCCGATTGAATATTATACATATTATTTATTGCAATATGTATATGATTCGAAATATTTATCATCAGTTATAGTCAGCATTAGTAAATAATAGTAGGTAATTTGTAGTTTATTAATAGTTTGTATAATTTATTAGAGTACAATGGGAACGTATAGATACGGTTTTTTATTTTTCTGTAAACGCACTGGTCAGAGGAGTTGGAGTGAATACATATATGGATATAAATATATAATATGTGTATTTCTCTGATCCGCCATAATAATCTTAAGGAGTATGCTGTGCGTACTTAGCCAGCAAATGTATATATATTTTTTTTAGAACTGTTTTTACCATTATTATGTCGTATTGTTTTTCGAAAGACTCAAAGTGTTATACTTGTAATAATATTTAAAAAAATTGTATGAGTGTTATAATATTACTTTATTTAATGTAGCCATGTTGCACGTGATATTATTGTACAATGCGCGTTTGTTGATTATTTATTCAAAATATATTGTATTCATACTATTCCATGCGAGTACTTACATTATTATCATATGCATGATTGATTGCAAAAGCTAATATCAATTTGTAAGATACACTATAATATATTACAATAGCGATATAGTAATTTTAACATAAAATTCAGACACCAAAAGCCAACTATGTTATATAAAAGAACACACCTTAATTTGATATTAATATATCGCTATGTTAATCTCGCACATACACGTACATGTCTAAAGATCGTGAAAAATGAAGTTTATTCTTGTTTACTATAAAAACTATTGAAAAATAAAAATGGTAGTAAGTTAAACATACTTTCTGAAATCCAATTGCAATTTAAAAAAAATGGTAGAATTTATGAGTTTCTAGACTAACGTCATTAGGAACCGTTTTTTTTTAAACTTAAAACGTTATGTAACCAAAATGAAAATATATATAATACAATTATTTACAGAAATTTATAAATAATCACTTAATTTTAAGATTCTTTAAATAGCCTGGATATTTTGTCGAAGAATTCTAACAACATTAAAAATTAAAATCAGACCTTTCTAAGTTTGAGTAATTAACCACCACTTTATTGATCTAAAATACACGAAAAATACGTGTGATTCAATTTCCTTAATTCAAGTTAGATTTAAAATAAAAACGAAGCGCCCCTTTTATAATGAACATTGTTGTTTGGTTCAGTAGTAGGTGCATTAGAAATTTAAAAATCCAGAAAATGTATTCAGTATATATATATCTAAACAAATTATACAACGTTCTAAGTAACTTATGACCTCCTGCTCTTGGTCTTAATGGTAAGACTTAATTTGTTTTTTAAGGGGTTTTATAAAGATAATTTTGATAATTTTAAATTTTGAATATATTTGAATACTAATAATTATAAGTAAGTATTACAATAAATCCCATAGTTACTATCGGAGAAATCGGTGAGTAGTCAGTTTCAATTCTTATTTTTCTTTAGTGATATTTTTTATTTGATGGTTGGTATGATAGTATTTTTATTTTGGTAAAATTGTTTTGTCCAATGAGTAATTTAAATTTAAATTTATAAATACTTTTATAGTAATTATATCTTTAATAATATCTATATTATAATTATATTTTTGATAATGGACAATCTAACTATTGATTGTATTTATAAATTAATTGTAAAATATAAATTTATCATTTTTGTACTCCTTTATGAATTTTAGTAACTAAAATATAAAAACATATATATACTTTATACAAGGAAAAAATATGTTTTTACCATGTTTTCCAAGATTAATTAAGATAACTATGAGCGACAATCTATTATAATATTATGTATAATAAAATTTTCATGGGGAATAGTATAAGTAATCTAAAGAAATGTATAAAGCAACGTTTATTAACCTTTTTATATCCGCGTACCACTTACACAGTTAGAACATTTTCATGTAGGTACCAGTTGACAAAATTACCTGTTTTTTGACTATCAAAAATCTACGCATTATTTTACATCTAATGAATTTTATTTTATTAGAAATTATGAAAATATGATGTGTATTTAACGCACAAAAATAAAATGAAATTTATTATTTATATTGTTACGATTATTATTCGTGTTATTAATATTAAATAAAATAAATAATACAAAATTAAATTAAATTAATATTTTTAAATTAACTAAAATAATTGTTATTTTAGGTTATTTAATATCTAATTTCAACTATATTTGAACTTGAAAGTTAAAATAACTATATAAAAAAAATGTGTTTGTATGGTTCTTAGATTTTTTGTTAAAAAATTAACTTACTACTTACATGAAACCTTATTTAAATTTTCTATTATATGAACTTTTTAATCTTTTTGAACCAACGAATAAGATTTTATTGGCATTTATAGAATAAAAAACTAAAAAAATAGGAAATTTCAATTTTCTTTAAATAACTTTAAAACTGTTGGAATATTTTTAAAAATATATTTGAAATGTCAATATAAACATTTAATAAAAATTTCATATACATATATGTATATAGACGATAAATTATTACACCAATCTCCAAAATTGATTTTATTGAAAACGATTTTACAATAGATTCACTTTCCCACAGCAAAAACTACTGAAGTTGAAAATCGAAGCATTTTTTCGTCAAGTAATAGTGTACACACACTCACATACACTCATCGTTGTAAAATCAATTACAACTCGCTCTGCAGAATCTGAAAGAAATGCTAGTGGGACAGCAGTAAGGATTGAAAATACAATGAATATATACTCTTACGGCTTTCAGTAGGTATATCCTTTGAATTTTTTTTTTTATTTATCACAAATCGTTTCTTCAAATAATAATATAGAGAACACATGTAATGTTTAGTACATTAATCATAGTTACTGCTAAATGAAAAAAATATACAAAATTAACCAAAATATTCTGTTTTATAGTTATTAATAAATAAATAAATCCACGATTTATTCAAATATCAAGTATTAGTTTATAGTTTATGATTCAAATAATTAGAAATTTTAGAATAATAATATACATTAAAACACGCTGTTTAATCGAAGGTGATTCTGTACCTCCTACCTACGTGTATAAGGTGTATGAAGAACAGGCTGTAAAAAATAATAATCGTATATTTCACGCGCTCTGTAGGTACATTACATCATTGTACAATTTTTCTCATAAATTTTTTATCTTTTCAATTCAATATTCATTCGGTAATCTAGTAATTAATATTTGATGATGTACGAGGAATTTATAATGAGTCATGAGCATATCTATTGCCATACCGCCGACTCCGCGGTATAGTTGTAACACTACGAACCATTACCTGTTAACGTAATTCTGTCAAAATATTATTATTATATAGAAACAAAAAACGGACAGTCGACGATAGTTGGCAGGTCGCAGCAGAGGGAGGAGTAAACGTCGCGCCGTCGCTGTGCCGGTACCACAGCGACAGCGTCCGTTGAAGGGGCGGCTACGATGACTACGGCGTCGATCGTAAATCAGAGCACGGCTGCGACTCGTATACATCGCGGTACCGACACAGAGCGCAACGTGACACGTGTTGTGCTGTGTTGAAGTGGTAAACCGTAGTCTAAAATACATCATAATATATCATTAACAAAATATCAAATATATATTCACAATAACGTGAGGTGTTGTCCAATAGTCTACAAATGTGGACGATTGTGTCGAACATGAATATTGTAATGTACCTAGTTTAAGTATTTAAATACCTACCTAAATCGTACAGATTGTATATTGCCGAAGGTCCAGGAGTCCGAGGTAAGGATGAGTCAAATAATTTAACATTTGACTACCTATAACAAACCATGCTAGTGTTCCTTTTCATTTCCCTATTTGTCCGAGTAATTATATGAAAAATAAGCCTATTAGGCATTTAATGTTAATAGCCAATGAAGATCCCTCTATAGATCTTTAATTTTACTATTAATTGTTAATCTTTTTTCGTTTTTTAATATTAATCTGCTTTACTGACTTAAATCTAATTAACCTTATTTATCTATCATTATTTGTAATTAAACTTTATATTCTGTTCTGAATGTTATCGTAATTATCTAATTTGTATACATTTTCAAAAGGGTTTCAAACCCGTTTATTATTATAAAATAAAATAATTAAAACAATAATTTTGTTGTAATATTATTATTATTATTTTGGAGGGAATGGTGCCCAGAAATTGTCCGTAGGAGACCCATTTAAGGACTTTCGTCTTGTGAGACAGTTTTTGTTGCATTGAAATCGGTGTAGGTATCGTATTACATTACCACAGCTATTATTTTTTTATTACTACGGTCGTATTAAGCAACAGTTATCGATCGAAAAAAATCTTATTACTATACAATCGTGCGCCATTTAAGGGGTGATACAATATAGGAAAATGTTAACTTATTTGAATAAGCATTAAAATGGTAATCCTCAAATGACCACATAACTTTAGTGCCAATATTAATTCGTAAACTCGAAATTATAAATAAAAATTAACATTTCGCGTAAACCAAAATCATCCAGCAAATTTTTTTAACAAAATTGTTTGTCATATACTTAAGAGAACTTTATCCATGGTTTAGGCATCATTTTTATTTGATATTATTTCATTAATATCATTATTGTTTTGATTAATAAATTATTAACATTTATTGGTTTATAAACAGAATTATTGAGTTGAATTATAGATAAAATAAAAACGGCACACCACAGATTAGTATAATTCATAGTTATATGTACACAATTTTATTTTAATATGACGTATATTACACTACACAAAAACTTAAAGGTTTACGACCGAACGGCATTTTTATAAGAAATTATAAAAATCTCCATAGTGCGTGTTTAGGTAATCATTTTAAAGTAACCAAACTGCCACATGTAGCTAGATACATATATTTAAAATATTTGTATTGCATCAAAATAAATTACTTATAGCTTAAGTGAACGTCAATATTTGATTTTAGTACATGGACATAGTACATTTATAACTTATAAAATCATTGTGTTTTGAATAGTTTTAATGATTTATTCTCATGTTCCTATTTAAACTAATTTTACAGGCGGTAGAGTTACGGCATTGTAATCTTACAAAACATCGTAGTATAAAGAAACAACTTTAATTGCGCAAAATCAATTTTTAAGTGGGTAGTAAAGATACGACGCATCTCGCTTTCTTTACTATATAACATAATATAATGGCCCCTAGTTTTTAGGTATTCGCTAGTACAACTACAAACTAATGTGCGAATAATAAATATAATTTCCACACAGCAAGCATGTTATGAAATTTAAATTATTGTGTAATAATGTAATAGATGCCCAAATATAAATTTAACTGTTGCAATTAAAATAAAAAAAAAAAATAAAAAACTGTACCTAATTCATATGTAAAATATTTGTTTAACTTATTATTACTTTTATATTTGCTACAACTATAAATAATACTTACACCAACAAATAAAATAATAATAAATCTATTTTTAACAACTGAATAATATTATCTAAATTCTAAATTGGTTATTTAGTAGTTTTTTAACACCAAGGTATGAGTAATTAATGACATAATTTATATTACCTAACGCTGATGACTATCAGGATAGTAAGGTAAATTAATTTAAAATGTGCTGTAAACATTGATCGGGATTTGGGATTCACAATAATCTTCAGTTCTTATAACTTATAGTATATAATATTAAGTAGGTAAAATTATGATGTCCTTATATATTATTTACTACCCGGTTTTTAATCTATACATCCAGTAACAGTTACATCTACAGAGTGTTCCATTTAAATAGGTACCTACACTAATAATTATCTCGAAAAGTATTAACTATTTTTGAATTTTTTTTTTTTAACTCTTAGGTTCATGTGTTTCTAAAACCGTATTATATTAAAACTTTTTTTACCCTTATATTTATTGGTGAAACCACTATCAACTTTTGATTTTAAAAAGGTAACATACAATAAAAATACCACGAATCCAAGGTAATAAAATTAATTTGTCCAATTAGTCGATAAGACCGATACGTTAATAAATGATAGGGTTCAACGTACAATAGTAATCTTCAATTAATTGTTATTTATTTTGTTACCTTAGATTCAGAATTTATCACTAGCTCCTGGTATTTACAATTATTGGAAAAATAGTAAAAATCACCAATACTTTGAGGAGCTATATCTTACTAACCAATCTATGAATAATAAAAATGTTAACACGTAAATTTATGAAAAAAATTATTTTATTAGTTCATGGTATTTTTTATTGTATGTTACCATTTTAAAATCAAAAGTTGATAGTGGTTTCTCCAATAGATATAAGGTTGAAAAAAATTTAAATATTATGCTGTTTAAGAAAAACATAAGCCAAAAAATTTAAAAAAAGTTAAAAAGTTTTTTCGAGATAATTAGTGTACCCACTTAAATTTATACATAAACCAGAATTGAAAAAGAGTAGCTGTGGCTGTATTTTAGGGACGTGCAAAACACAAAAAATGTTTAGATGATAATTATAATATTAGTTATTACTTAATAATAATTATAAATATTATTATTATTTTATAAACTTCATAGTTGTATTTTTTTTTTTAGATAACATTTTTCCAAAAGGTTCGAGCATTGTAGTATCTGATTGGATCGAAAATTTTCACATACAAAAAAATTTAAAGAGGTATTTCAATTTTTGAATATACAAAAAGTTTTTATATTACCGTATTTTTTATTAGTATTTGTTACAAAATAACTTATACAATTTTTATTGTTTCATGACTATTTTACCATTACCGATTGATTAAATAATGCTCAATTTTGAATTAATTGTAAAACATATTTGAGATAATTATATTAATATAATTAATATTGTAATAAAATAATAATAATAATAAAACCAATTTAAGATTGATAATGAAAAAAAATATTGTTAATATTATAACATGTACCTAATATATTATAATAACACAAAGATTATATATTGTGCTATAAATATATTTAGTTAATATTAAAATAAACACACCATTTAGTATTTTAAGTATTTACATATATAAAATGTGTCACGCGGTCTCGCTGGCTTCACGATTAAGGGGATTCGATACCTAACCCTTCGATGGTCTGTCTTTTCTAACATATGCGCTTCATAGGATTTTAGCTGTGTTCGTTGCCAAACGTACCGACGGATATAGTCAAGCGTTAAGAGTTCAAAAACAAATTTGAATTTGTTGTTAAGTTTACTTGAAATTAGCTTTCGGAAAATCGGAAATGTTGGAAAGTTAATTTCAAGTATTCTTTCAAATCTGCTTTTTGAATTCTTATCGCTTCATTATATCCATCGGTTCATCTGGCAAAGAACACGGCAAAAATCTTATGACGCCCATGTGTTAGACAAATACAGAAAATCATTTTATCGAATTCCTTTAATCATGAAGCCAGCGAGAGCGTGACACATTTGATATATACGTACTCGTGAAGCGCGTGTATTTTAATATTAACAAAACGTATTTGTATTTATAGCACATATTATAATTTATGTGTTATTATAATATTAACAATTTTTTTTTCATTATCAATCTTAAATCGGCTTTATTATTATTATTTTATTACATTTATTACAATATTAATTATATTAATTTGATTATATCCCATACATAATATATATTTTACAATTATTTAATATTTCAGAATTATTTAATCAATCGATAATGGTAAAATAGTTTTTATTACTACATTTACATCAATTGGTGCGTTTAACAAATAACACGTCTAAAATGCTGTCACTGGTGCATTAAACAACGACAAACAATGACGGTATCCAATTCGCTTAATTTCTTTTCAGTAAATATTATTAAAATATAGCTTTGAAAAATTATTTAAGAATAACTTGGCCACAGTTATTAAAATTTAAAGTATTTTTACTTTGTCTGAACGCAAAATTAAATAATTATAAGTTTGTATTTGTGTATTGTTATACCTAAAATCGACCACTTATAAAGCTATATAATCTGCTAATTAATTTAAATGGTTTAATTATAAATTTAATATTTTTTATGGAGCATTCAATAATTATAACACTTCTATAGGAAACCATATATCTTGCATAGAGATCAAAATACAGTTATCAACAATGTATTATTACGTTCTTACATATTATAGTGTATAATATTTGAATGTAATAAGATTACGTTTTATTTGTCTATAGAGTTGCGTCATCGTGTTTTGGATCACACTGGATATAGAAGGTCTCTGAATCATAATTAAAGCAAAACAACTACCTGGGAATCGCGTTACATCATAAAATTAAGTGAATATTTATCGTGTGAAGTAAATAAAAAAAAATTTAAAAATGACTGCTACAATTTACGCTGCGTTTGTGTTGCAACAACACGAACTGGAATCAAATGGCGTGTTAACTCATCAGATTATGAAATTCACTGAATCTGAAGACCCCGCGCACGCCCCGTACGTAAAGTTGGAGAACGTGTCCATGGACGCGCTTGCTGAGGCGATACAAAAACGAATAGGTGACAACAGCGTGTACAAGTTTTTGAACCGACGGTCGTCGTCCGACCGCGACTGCGTCATGTTGTATGCGATTCCCACCGTGGAAATTGACGGCGAAGAGCTGGACGAGTTCAAGTTTGTGTCCAGCCACGAGGGCACGAAGAGGGTTTTGTCCGAGGTCTTAGAAGAACTGGGCTGCGAGTACACCCGCCTATCGCCAGACATGGACATTGGCGGCGGCGATTCAATGGCCAACTGGACGTTGACCGTGTCCGAGAGCCACGAGTACCACGAACTGAGATTGACGCCGGGCAATCGGTGCACCAATGACTTGATGCTGCACTCGAGCACTGTGGAGTTGCAGATCAATAACATCCGCCTGTCGGAGATATTGTACTTGGCTGAGCACACGAATGCGATTAGTCCAAGATTGGTGCGTTATAGTGACGTGCCATTGTATCTAGGCTCCAAACGGATTTGCGAGAGATTTAAATTCCCCAAGACAGCTAAGACGTCTGCTCAAATTGTACGGGAAATACAGCGCAAGATTGACAGAGCACACATACCTCTTACTGAGTTGTGGAACATCGTCATGAACGGTGTCCAGTTTCTCATATAATATTTTTTAGCATATCGAAATATTACGCATGGATTAAACAGTCATCTTTTGTTAAGGTGAAAAGATCAAATTAAATCGAATTGATTTTTTTTTTGAACGTGTGTTTGCTACCCTTATAATAATTATTACATACCATTACATACATATTATAATTTTAAGTAAAACAATTATCAATTCGCCCACGAATAAATTTAATTAATTAATCATAAAAATAAGTGTGATACCTAGTCCAAATGTTGTAGCTTTACCAAGACTCTAAAAAAGAACCAATAAGGCGATAAAAGTGATTTCATATTTGTATTAATGTATAAGACTCACTATCAATTGACTCCTATTTTTAAATTGCTAATTACTATAAGAACTTAATTAAAATAAATAGATACAATGTTAATCAATTTGTTAAAAAGTTATAAAACGTAGGGATACTTTTAGTTTATTATCCGGATTATATCAATAATAATATAAGAAATAAAACATAACTCAATGAAAATAAAACTTATCCTATAGCAACCAAATATCACACACGTGTAATAATACAAAAATAAATAATAATTATTAATATATGTAGGTAGGTGTTACAAAAAAATTTCTAGATATAGTTCGAAAAATAATACATAAATCAGCAACTTTAAAGCTGAAATTACCCCAAATTTTTTTTTACAAAGTACCTACATAAATACATATAAACATAAAGTAGGTACCTACAAATTTGATTTTTTTTAAAATAAAACATTAAAATTAAAAAAAAACTCTAATTTACACTACTCGAACAATATATAATATGAGAATATACACTTTTTTTTAAATATCATCCTTTCTTATATTAAGTTGATTTGGTGTTCTTTCACCTTTTAAAAATCTGCATTAAATTTATAACAATTATTCTTAATATAAGTACATTTTAATTTATCTTAGTACAGCTTATAATAGTATGATTAATTTATTAAATTAAGAGCACTAGGTAGCTATAATATGTTACTTGTAAGTAAGTATTTTACTATACATTTTGATGTGAACCAAAAATATAATACTAAAAATAATGGATACTCAAGTCTCAAGTCATGATAAGTGTTTTTACAATAACTTTATAATATATTTAGACACGTTTAGTGCAAATTAATATTCCTGGTTTCTCTTAGCTCAGGCAAAAACAGTTATTACTATCAAGTAGGTATGCATTTTGTTCATCATGAATGCATTACTGTTATTTATCTATTAGGTGGTATTATAGGTTTTGTTGATTTTGAAATTAAATTATATTACATGCTTTATGTACGTATTCCATAGTTACATACTAAATACGTTAAAACTATGCACAAAAATAAATGAAGATATAACAATACATAATACATCAATATGTATTATATAATTTAGAATATTTTTAATGCTATAATAACACTTAGTTTTTAAGATTTGAGTTTTTATAGTCCACAAATATTAGAATTTAGCATAACATTTTACAGTTGTATGTAAATACTACTTAAAATTTAATAAATAAAAAATTGATCAGTTCTATAATTTATAATAGTAGTCAAATCCTACTCAAAATTCTAGTCTCTAATTGTATAAAATCGACCATATGTTTTTAATCTGATAATAACATTTATGTAAAGTGTTATTAAATTATGGATTCAAACGAAAATAATCCACTTTCTGTTTTCAATGTTTTCATGATTTTGTGTACCTACGTACGTTTTGTGTTATAATTTATTCCAACATTATTGTGTTTATTGATTGTTCTGAAATGTCTAAAACGAGTTGCTTGAATAAATGGTAATATTAAAAAAAATTATGTTTAAATAATAAAATATTATGTAACTTTTGAAAATAAAAACTGTTATGTGTTTTCATCAAGGATTTCATAATTTATGAAAATAGCAGGTGGAATACTAAGATTAACTACGGAACCGACAAATGAATCGGGAGTTTCTTTGCTGGTTTTAAAATCTAAGAAGAATTAAAACTGCAAGAGACACGTGACTAGTGATCTAATAAATTAAATTTTCAAATACTATTAATATTGGTAGGTCGTTTTATTTTACGAGCTTTATTTAAGATTAGATTCGATCTCAGTTATTTTATCCCAAACTATTTAAGATCCTATTGGTTTGGTAATTCACATCATCCCCTAACTTTTATGAATTAATAATATAATTTAATAATATGAAAAGAGAATATGGCTTTACGTTGATATGATATATATGACAAATATTTTGTAAATAGTTATTAAAAATGTACCTAGTATAGACGAAAATAGATATATCTTGGTGTTTTAAATCATGTATAACTTTTTTTTTCATAGTATTTGAGTTTTTATCTAACTAAATTGTTACAATATCTATTTTATGTAAATTGTACTTATTTTACTCAGTATAATTTATGAAACCATATTTGAAATTCGTTACGGAGTTTAATTGAAAACAACTTTGATACTTTTAAATTTGAACTATTACCTAATCCCTATAAAATTAGAATTTTAACAGGTATTTTAATAATAAAAACTAATTAACTCAACACATTGAATAATACTAATAAAAAATATTTTTAAAGTAAAATTCAAATCGAACTTAGATTAAGTTTTGTTAATATTATCGGTTGACTATTAGGTCAGTGAAGGGTTTCTTCACTGCATGACTTCCTTCATCATATTATGTTCATGTTGTTGCTTATTACTTATTTATATAGTACTACTATCTAAAAAAAAAAAAATAATTACCTACTTAACACAATATTGTCAAAGACGTTAATATTTTAACATTTACAATAGGTAATAGTTTTACGCGTGACAGTGTGATGGTGACTCGTGTGTGAAAAAGTGTCTATTTTCTAATCGAATGGTTATCAATGATTATTTAATGCAACATAATAAACTCCCACGTACATGCCACATGCACACAATATCTACTATACAAATTGCCTTAAAATTGCCTATATTAATCTCCTTAAAAATGATCAGTATTCAATAATACCTTGAATCTCAATGACGTCGAATGATGATTTTTACTGAACGATTGTTCTAAATAATCAGGGCTTGTATTTTAAGCACTAAAAATAACTGAAATACATATGTACTTTAATATGAACTTACAAATTTTAAAATAAGCGCTATAATATTCCCTGAAGACCTGGAAAATAGCAAAAAAAAAGTACAAATGTACAACTGAATATTCTGGGATAAAATATATAAGTGAAAAACTGATAAGGAATTATAAATTACAGTTTGATAGATAAATTCCCCGAACTACTTTAAAATAATTGTAATATAAACAACAATTTGGGTATTTACTATTTTTCCTATAGATTCAAATGAAATATAATTAAAATATACGAATAACTTTTTATATTTTCATAGCATATAATATAAAATAGATTCCTGAAAATACAAAATACTGCGTTATATTTTGCGAATTATCAACAAAAAAAGCTACAAAACATGAAAAATAGCACTAAAAACCTAAAATACTTTAAATGTGCAAGAAATACCGTAATCTAATTTTATATTTAGAGTCTCTGGTGCATAAAACAAATGTATAGCTGACTCTGCTATTTTTATATGTGTTCTATAATAATTAGAAAATCCTATCTCACATGCATTAAATACATAAATATTAAATAATTTTGCTGTGTATATACTCTGATGGCTATATTTTATTTTTCAAGTAATCATCAATAATTTCAATAATCAAAGTATCGAAACGATTAACCAGATCAAAGTTGTCATAATACGATTTGTATTACAGCGATAAGCACTAGCTAAATAGCTCATTTAATATTTTTGTGCAGATTTTTAGTTTTAAACAACTTTTTGACTTTTTTTTAATAAATTTCGGATCACACTAAATTTGTTATTATAGTATTTTAAAAGACAATGATATAATACCTACTTATACTTTAAACTTACATAAAACATAAAAAAATATACTTGAGTGGGGGTGGGGAAGGACCTCTTCACCCAACTGCGTAGGTCGTCACTACTTGCGATAGTGTAATAATATAATAGGTATTACCGAATATACCACGTATTTAGTTAATGTGGGACACATGTTTAATATTTATACATATTACATACATAATATGACAAGCATTACATAATAATTTGTAATAATCATAATTTATATTATACAATAAACATTTTACTTGTACAAAGTTGAAAGTATATTGATAAAGAAAGCCTTATTTGCCTTATTTAAGCTTTATGGTTGGACTTATATCGTATATTATGTAAAGTAGACATACTGCGAAAATATATATCAATCATTTTTTCGTTCATAGAATTTGTCATTCGTATCTATAACCCGTAAAAGTCGATTTTATATTTTTATCACATAATATTATAATACTGGCGTATTTCATTCCGAGTGAGCTTCAAGTTTACCCGGGATAACAGCTAGCCTACCCTGCTCCTTCCATAAGTCAGAACATGGTTTAAGTAAGAGGAAATTGTCTGTGACTATGGTAACGATGGAATTGCTGTATTGATCGGGCTGATGGTTGCGCAGGCGTGTAAAACAAACGAAAATGTTGTTATATAATATTTTAACTAATAAAAAACTTTCGATCGCTAACGAATGTACAAAAAAAAAAAACTAAATAGCCTATCAATAGTTTCTTGTCCATATATATACATGCTGTGTTAATTTCCAATTTCTAATAATCGCCAAGCAGTAATATACATTTAAAATACATATAATATATTTAAATAAATAATCACGTACATTTAAAATAGAAAACTAATATATAAACAATTGCGTCTACAATATTTGTATATTTGTTATTAATTATAAATACTTTATTAGTGTGAGATTTTTATTAAACTTTATAGAGATGTTTTAAAAGTTTTATTTTTCCTGTAAAAATATGTCTTCATGTCACCGTCATGTATCCTTCTAATATTACCTAATGGAATGTTTACCAATCCAATATAACAGGTCGCTGTTATTGAGTTATTGGTATCACTAGGTTCATCCACCACTCTATCCTGAAATCAACCCCAAGCTTGATCGATCGCGGGGCCGAGCCTTCCCCCAACGTCAGAATAGTCTCCTCACCGCCAACGCTAAATTCTCACCCCTTTATCTTTCGTTCACCTTGTTGCAACACGTCAGTCCACCCTATTCTCCGACGCGGCAATACGCTTGTGGCTTCAACCCACTGTGCACACCTCTCCGTGGCCGTTTTATTCAACCCATAATGTTATGATATATTTTTATGATCGCAAGAATTGCACCTGCGCAAATCATAATATACATTATATATATATATATATATATATATATATATATATATATATATATAATATGAATATCCTATTTCCCGTAGCAGCTTCTACACTAAGCTGAACACCACCCTGCAGGATCCGCGCATGCGCAATTAGCTAGGAAAAGCCAGCACACCACCCAGGAATCGCACCCGACTGGGTGTTATGATTCTAAGCAGTTCATCAGCAACTCAACACCCGTTCAGACGCCCTAGTCCGTGTGACCTATTTTCACGCATTGGAGTAGTGTGTAGCGTTTAGTGTAGTGCGTACAATTATAATAAAGTAATACTTCCATGTAGTGCAAGAACAGTTTTTTACACAGATCCGCAACTTTTTGCAGCTTTAACGTGCTGAAAAATCGCACGTATAATATTTCATTACAATGTAGCCGCGCCCACCCGACCAAGCGAACAGCAATGGTAACAACGACCTACACAATACCATCGCATCAATAAGTAAGTAGGAATACACACACACCTTCTTTTGCATAACCGTAGTATAATTGTGCGATTATGATAAAATTCCGTAATCGATATTTCGAGTAAAGAGAGATAGATATATAATTAGTTGTCAGAAATCGATGCGTTGGCGTGTGGTTAGTAACCTAATAACCTGCACCAATTTTCCCACACAACACAGAATGGAAGATGAGTATGTTCTTCAACAATAACATCAATAATATTACTGTTCTGTAACCACAACTCGCTCTCTGTTTCCTTTCGCGATACATACCATGACGTCGTCGAATAAATAATCTCAGACCGTAACAAAACGGATTCCTTAATTTCCGGTATGCCACCTCTAAGTTTGGTTTTCATACTGATGGATGAATATCTTATACCATTGCCGTACATGGTGCTGAACATTCTAGAGGAAGAACTACCTATTTGGATCGCCTGGCTACCCAGGTTAAGGGATATTAAGATTAAGGTCCGTCGGTAGGTTACAAGCAAGTCATCCGTGGCTTTAGGGTCGCATACAAGGTACAACTGTTGGGTAAAATTAAATAAATATCAGTAGTGAGGAGAACAGAATTAAAATTTTCGATTAAGAGTGAAAAATATCTAATGATAGGCCTGGGATATCGCGAGTCATACGATCTTAATGATCGCTAGCTGAAGCATAAATCGAACGTCGAGTGGTGGCGGTTGCTGCTGCTGCAGTTTCTGAGAGCGTGGGATACAGATAGACGGTCGTTTTCTCCTCCGCCAACGCACGTTGGGCAACGCGACTTCGAGACAGATCCGTTGAGCAACCGCCGTCGACTCGTGCCGCCCTCACTCTGCCCGCGGTTACACAACGCGATGAGTACATAGGCGTTTCCCCTCTCCACCTCACATACGGCGCTTTGGACATGTGCATGCCTGTTGACCACGGCGACGCCACGATCATTTCGTACGCAGAGATCTTCGCAGCAACGCCGGTACAACCGATTCTGCCGACACGACCACCGTACCAACGTCACCGCCGACTTCGACATCAGCGACCGATACCGTCACTTGCATTAGTTGTGGTACCGGAATCGTCAGCATCGGCGCCGGAAGACAACGCTACGATTGTTGCTAACGTACCGAAGCGGACAGAAAGAACTTTGCGTTGCACGTGCCACGGCACATCGGAGGCCATGCGATTGGGCGTGAAACCGCACGTGACGGCCACCGACGACGTAACGTTGTCGGTCCGACTGTTCATCGCACTATCCATCACTATCCTGGCATCCAAACTGATTGCCGACACAATGTACTCGACTGGCGTGGACGGTTCATTGATCGAAAAACCACGGTCGTATAGGGCCAAAAGACAGTTGCCGCCAATCGAGCAGGGCAACATGGTGATCGACAGCATATTTCAGGTGAGCTCCATTGCAAGCAAAATATCATCATATAATATTGTACTATAATATACCATCGTTTTATCGATCCCTAATAGTTTATACGAGTCGCTACTAAAATGTCTATTGGTGAAACTTTTGTGAGCCCGAGAGAATAACAGATTTCATTTTTTACTAAATATTCAGTATATTACCATAATATTATGTGTTGATGTTATGCAGTAATTTAAAGATGATGTCTATCGTCTAAAACTTAAAAACGGTATATCTACTCAGGCTGTCTTCGTACATAATTATAGACGTACCTACAGTATGGTAAATTTATGTTCGCAGCAAAACCGATTTTGCATTGTTGGATCTAATACATTGCAATTATATTAAATTGACCTATTATAAAGCCAATGAAGAAAAAAATATTAGGTTTTGTGTTTATATAAAGGATTTTTTTTTGTTTTTACTAAGTTTCAGTTTATAAACGAGTAGTAGTGACAATGTTTCAATTCAAAAATGCTTAAACATTTAAATAATATCGTAAAAAAATAGTGAAACTTATTAGTAACACATTAGTAAACAATAAACATTGTAGATAATGTTCTTACCTTTAAATTTATAAATTATAACACATCCAACTAATTATAATATCAAATCTAAAAACAGTAAAAACACAAAATTTGTTCTGCTGAACTCAAAATTGCTTAGTCCTGAGAGTATAAGTGTTATAACTGCAAATGGAAAATTCATTAGCTACAATTTTTGCCAAAATAAATGTATTTAGTACCTTCTATGTTAAATCAAATATGTATTTTACACTACAATAATATTATATAATAGGTGTGAACTAGATAGTGTGAGTATAAATGAATATATTTTGTAGTATTGATTCTATCAAAAGTTAATACATAATAAAATTATAAAACCATACGATACTAATATGTAAAATAATATTACGTTCAAAATGTACTTATAGTCAGTAGACAATAGTGAAATATTGATAATTATTAGAGTACTTACTTTCACAGCTTAGTTTAAATTTATTTTTTGGGTCACAGACTAATAATTAATGGCTAATTGATTGCAGTATAACATATTAACATTTTTTAAAATAAATACAACCAAACATAATGAAGTTTCAAAAGATTGTGTCTATTATAGCCTAACTATTCCATGGAATCTTAGTCCATTGAAAATGTCTTTCGAGGTGTATTATATACAATTGGAATGAAATGCAACTACGATAATCATAATAAATATTCATAACAACCAATATAGGTACAACTTAATATCATCATATCGAATTAGTACCTGATAAATTATAGGTATACTAGTAGGTACTTATATTTGTATAATAATATTTGCTGGTCGTACGGAGAAAGGTATATTTGGACGCAAAACCTTTAGTAAATAAATTTGTTTTTGCGTTATTTTCAGTAACCACTGTAGTATAAAAAAAAAAAAAAAGCGGGTAAGTCGTGTATGTCGCTCTGCTGTACAGTAGGTTACAAGTGGGTTACTGTAATGGATGGAATTAAATTTGAATCCAATGATATTATATCATTGTATACGAAAAACAATTCTGAGCGAAGGCGGTTTATCTGTCTAGGATATATTATAGATTATTAAAAATTTTCAAATCTTAGTTTTAAAAAGAAAATTTTTTATGAATTTCTAGCTTAAAATAATTTCTGTATTTTCGTGATTTTTACATAATATGTTGTCAAAACTCAAACTTTGAATGCTTAAAAAAAAATTGTGACTATGTATTCCTTTTATTTTGCAACTGCTATTGTAAAAATATGTTAGGAGCCTTGTATTAAATTTTCAAATCTTAGAATTAAAAAGGAAAACTTTTATGACTTTCTATCTAAGATAATTTGAATATTGCCGTAATTTTTACGTATTTAGTCAAAATTTGAACTTTAAATGCTTATAAAAAAAAATTGTGACTATATATTTCTTTTATTTTTCAATTGCTATTGTAAAAATATATAATGAGCCTTGTATTAAATTTTCAAATCTTAGATATAAAAGGAAAATTTTTTATGAATTTCTAGCATAAAATAATTTACGAATTTTCGTGATTTTTACATAATATGTTGTAAAAATTCAAACTTTGAATGCTTATAAAAAAAAATTGTGACTATGTATTTCTTTTATTTTTCAACTTCTATTATAAAAATATGTTAGGAGCCTTGTATTAATTTTTCAAGTCTTAGAATTAAAAAGAAAAACTTTTATGAATTTCTATCTAAGATAATTTGAACATTGCCGTAATTTTTACGTATTTAGTCAAAATTTGAACTTAAAATGCTTATAAAAAAAAATCGTGCCTACGAATTTTTAATATTTTTTAACTTCTATTGTTAAAATGTGTTAGAAGCCTTGTATTAAATTTTCAAGCTTTTCTACCGAACAAATAAATTTTTATCGATATTTATAGAAAAAAAAACTAATAAAGTTGAAAAATTAAAATGTCAGTAAACAGCTCAAAACAAATCTAAATATTTTGAAAATTTTATCAAATGTATAACACGCCTATATAAACATTCAGTCAAAATTTCATGTATCTTCGGTAATTTGTTTTTGAGTTACACCAAAATAAGGAAATCGCTAAAAGTGAAAATCCAATGTTGTAAAAATTTAAATTTCAAATGCTCATAAAAATTTAATTTGAATTTCCGGTGGAGTTTTTATTTGTGATAAAGATTGAAAAACTTGTAAGAAATCTTGTATTAAATTTTTAAATCTTAGATTTAAAAAGAAATTTTTTTATGCATTTCTAGCTTAAAATAATTTGTGAATTTTCGTGATTTTTACGTATTTTGTCAAAATTCATACTTTGAATGCTTATAAAAAAAAATTGTGACTATGAATTTCTTTTATTTTTCAACTGCTATTGTAACAATATGTTAAGAGCCTTGTATTAAATTTTCAAGCTTTTCTGCCTAACAAATACATTTTTATCGATATTAATTTAAAAAAAAACTAATAATGATCGAAAATTTCAAATGCATATGAATAGTTCAACTTAAGTCGAAAATTTTCGAAAATTGCATGGTGCATAGAATATACTTATATAAACATTCGGTGAAAATTTCATGTATCTAAGGTCATTTGTTTTAAAATTACATCAAAAACCAAAATCAATTTTGTCGAAAAACGAGTGTGCGTAAAATTTCCCGTTTTTCCCTTAATTTTTAGTTTGTTTTTCTCAATTATTTAGAAAAGTATTTAGAATTTTTTACTTTTGACCCCCCCAAAGTACCAACTAGATTCACTTTCTGATCGAACGAGGTACTGAAGTCAAAAATCGAAGCATTTTTGCTGCCCCAAAACGTGATGACAGACTCAAAAAAAAAAAAAAAAAAAAACACACATCATGGTAAAATCAATACATTCATCGATCGCTCCGCTCAGAATCTAAAACATTGTTGAAATTTTGAATTTAATTTGCAAATTGTATTTTTATTATTTGAAAAACACAATACAAACAGAGTATTAAAGAAATAATAAAAAAAAATTACCTACACCTTTAAGCTATACGCTTGTGGTGGTGTAGGGAGTAACAGTACAACAAAATGATTATAATGATTAATTTCATTAATTATTTAAATAAAAACAAAACTACTAACAAACACTGTAAAGTTAATATAAAGACTAGATACGAAAAGTATACATTTTTCTTATTATAATAAACACTGCCTTAGTTCAGTAAATAGAACATTTTTTATACATTTTTTTATATTAATTTTATCATTAAAAATACTTTTTTTAACATCAATTAACAAAGCGTTAAAGATGACAGGACTCAGATAATTAATAAACTTTTGACCAAAACTTGTATTAGTATATAACACTTTAATATTACATAGTCTATCCTCCCCGCTAGTTTTGTTATTCTGATTTATAAAGAAAAAGCTTGATTTTTTATATAAAAACATTATAGCGGTTTTTTTGTATAGCAATTCTAACGGAAGCACATTAAATGCTCTATAGTTTAATAAGGTAGACCCAATAAGATTGTTTTTTTTTTTTTTTTGAGACAAATACGAATTACACTATTTTGTTGAAATATTAGTTAAGTATTGTTTATTATTTTTTAAATGTGACCTACCACACATTTTTGGTTCATAAACACGTTGACACGGATCGATTGCTTTTTGGGAAACAATAATTATAGGAATAGTTACAATATAAAAGATAATAACAAATTAGTAAGCATCTCATACTATACTTTATTTAAATCTCATTCTCGCAAAAACTTGCAATATTTAATAAACAATTCTTAACGTAGCAAAATACTTACACGATCTTTTACTTTTTATAATAAAATATTAAAATCACACTCAATACTGTAGCCGATGTACGGCAAGATGGCTTAATGAGTTTTCGACATCATATAGTAAACACGCAATTACCAACAAAAGTTGAGCTTTGGAATTAAATTTGATGGTACATTTGAATTTTTAAATTAATACGTTTTTTATAAATGTCAATGAAATTGCCTATATTAATCCCCTTGTAAAATACCAATGTGTGGTGACATACTTCATCCTATACTAGAGGTTCCAATATTTTTTGACTCACACCCTTAGTCATTTTCTAAAAAAACGGAGGCACCCTACTTAACCCTTCGGTTTTATTTAGCATAAGTGCCATAAGTAGTAAGTCGTAGGTATATAGTATATATACACATATTATAATTTATGAAACAAATTATTACATTGAATTTTAACTATATTTTATAATTTTTTCTTAAAAAAATATATTTCAAATAATTTCATGGAACCCTAAATAAAGTTCGAGTCACCTCTAGAGGCTAGGGTACTGGCGACACCCTAGTTTGGAACCTTTGTCCTAAACTGTTTGATCGTCAGCGGCGCATCGCTCAATATTTGCGATGATAATAAAGATAATATGTTTTCGCAGATTCCTATCAATACGCTTAGCGCCGTCGGGACGCTAATTAAGACCGCCAGACCTCTGGTGCGCAGGACCCGCGAACGCATTCAACAATATTACACTGGCTACCAGCAGCAATACAACAACGGTCAGCAGCAGTACGGCAATGGTCAGCAGCAGTACGGCAACGGTTTGCAGCAATACAGCAACGGCCAATTGTACTACACCAGCGGCCAGAAGCGCTACAGCATTGGCCGGCTGAACTCCAACACCGACCAGAAATCACGTCAGGACAACGGAGGAGAAGAGTTAGTTAACCGGCCAAAGCGAACGCAAATGACTTATCGGAACAGATACGATCAGCCCGACTACTGGATGAGACACCTATACAAATCCAAAGTTTACTGATTGTTTCAAGCGATTTGTAACGAAATACTATGAGTTCCGTTACGAATTAGTGCTTAGATATTCAGATATAGTGATCCTCAATATTATTGAATTGCTCGCTGGCTCATAAATGTGTACATTTTGTATATCTTCCATTGAAAAATTCAAATTCAACTTTTTAGATTTATTTAATCTACATAAATTTCATGGTATGGTGATGTACACACCTACAATGTTATACCGTTTATAAATATGTACATTAGACATTTATTTGATTTTTGCGTTTTTTTTATTAACGTTTAATACGAGTATTCGAATTTCTAAACGATCATTAAAAAAAAAACCTTTGCTTCAGACAGGCTAAAAATTGTTGGAATTTCTAATTTTTTACCGATTAATAACCATTGTATAAATACCAAGATAATTTTTAAATATCTGTGAATAATCATTGCATTCAAAAAATAATTTTTTCTTTAATTAATCATCATTTGTACTTTTTTAAATTACATAAGTACTGCATTAAACTCGTACACGCCAACACGTTACGTTGTCATCGTGACATGCCTTCGCTATTATTAAAATAAATTCTTTTTTTTGTACAGAACTATCCAAATATTATTCTTATCTTAAAATTATACCTACAGTTAGTATCACTGAGTACTAATATTCAAAAAAAAAACCTAATTTGCTTAAAAAAAAAAAAAATAAAATTTGATTTCTCATCCCTATAAAATGTATAAAATAATTACAATTCACAAATTTAATACACAAAGTTATATTCGATTAGATACATTTCTCATTTATAGTTGGTAGAAACCTACCTACTTAGTTATTCATAAGTTGAAAGCATGTAATAGGTATATTAAAATAAGTTGAATATATAAATTATAAGTACTACATATCTAATTAAGTCTAGTAAGTTTACTATGAAATAATTTCTATGATATAATTTAAAAAACTTATGTTATTACAAGGTATTCTAATAGAATACCAAAATTTGTTGATAAATCTGTGAATTATGTAGTTAGAAGAAATAGACGTGCGTGAACATAATATGTTCAAGGGCGTGCCCATTAATAAGGCTCAAATATTAACTTGTCTTATATTTGTTTCCCTAAATTATAACTTAATAAATAAAAAACATATATTATTATGATTTATTATAATAGTACAATGTAGTAATATAATGTGTCACGAATTACAAAAGTATAATGAATCATTATGATTAATGATTAATGATCAACGATGTTAAATTAAAAAAAAAAAAATCTCTATATAATTATAAATTATATATAAATTATAAATAAGGCCCAAATTAATTTGTCTTATGTTTATTTCCATAAATTATAACTTAATAAATAGTAACCATATAAATTGCTATAATTTGTTATAATAATCAAATATATAATAATTAAATACATAAAGTGCCGGACAAAATATAAACTTTTTACCTAAATCTATAATGAACAACAATATTTTATAGAAAAACAATTTTTTCAATATATTTCAAATCAGTTGCTAGTTATACTCTTCCAGATATTATTATGATAGTTAAGATTCTAATCTGTCTTCATCCAAAGTCTATCTTGGTTAATTTTTAGTTATGTTTAATTCTGAAAATATCTTTTTATTTTCGCAAGTTTTGATTGGTATTTGGTATTGTACTAAACATTTTTAATGTTAGATAATAATATGTACCTATTCAACTACTACCAAAGATGTCTAACTTCACACTTTCTTTTAACCAATCTAATTAGCAATAATATATAGATACACGAGATGCACAATTTAAACATCATATATTATTGTGGGCCTGATATAATAATTGGTGACTTAAATTGAAGTCCGGAAAGCTCAGGCATTACCGACACCCCTATGCGCACGCCTATTGTAGTAATGTAAGGGGTTATAGTTATTATAAGTATTAAATACTTACCTAGAGTTAACTAAAAATATATCTAGATATATCTATCGTGAATATTAACTTGTTTAGCATAAGCACTATTGATGATAAAAAATCATTTTTTAGTACTTATATAAAATATGTTACCATTAAACAATAAGTTTATAAAATTAAAATTACAATACAATTATTAAATATTTATTTATTATTAAAAATAATATTTCAAATCAAAAACTAAAATTTAATTATAAGAATACCATTCCAGGTATCATAAACATAAATACCAAATTTCAATTTGGAAATTATGATTTATAAAATCAAGCAGGTATTAACATAATAGATCAGTTAATTAAGTAATTAACATTACCATTAACTACATATATATTATAGTATTGTACCAGCTATATTAGGTTTTAATTGTTATATCTAAGAAAATTAATTAATTTGAAAATCATTATTTACTTAAATACCTAATGCTAATTATTGGTCTGTACTGCAAAGTACAATTATTTATTTTCTAATATTACAAAATATAAAATAAACTATTTCAGTTTTCCTATCATATTAATTTAAATAGTGTCAAAATATTTTGCATTCATTTTATTTGATGTTTTCCACATATAGTTAAATAAATTTAAATCATGACATTATAATTTTAATACATACCTAACAAAATAATTATATAAAAAGCATACTGATAACATATTTATTTTCTACACGGGCGTTTATCATTTCAGCCATGATTGCATACTCGTGCACAATTTTGATTTAATACAAAAACCAAAGGAACTACCCCTACCTACCTTTCCTACCTATTAATTTATTGCATCAATCGAAAAATAAATTTTAGGTGTTCATTGCTTTATGAGAATCGTAATTCATAAAATATTACACTAACAACAACACAATACACGTATGACGTATTCCGTTATACATATATACAATATACATTATACACACCTAGAAATAATTTCTATGATATAATTTAAATAACTTATGTTATTATAAGGTATTCTAACAGAATACCAAAATTTGTTGATAAATCTGTGAATTTTGTAGTTAGAAGAAATAGACGTGCGTGAACATATGTTCAAGGGCGTGCCCATTATAAATAAGGCCCAAATTAATTTGTCTTATGTTTATTTCCATAAATTATAACTTAATAAATAGTAACCATATAAATTGCTATAATTTGTTATAATAATCAAATATATAATAATTAAATACATAAAGTGCCGGACAAAATATAAACTTTTTACCTAAATCTATAATGAACAACAATATTTTATAGAAAAACAATTTTTTCAATATATTTCAAATCAGTTGCTAGTTATACTCTTCCAGATATTATTATGATAGTTAAGATTCTAATCTGTCTTCATCCAAAGTCTATCTTGGTTAATTTTTAGTTATGTTTAATTCTGAAAATATCTTTTTATTTTCGCAAGTTTTGATTGGTATTTGGTATTGTACTAAACATTTTTAATGTTAGATAATAATATGTACCTATTCAACTACTACCAAAGATGTCTAACTTCACACTTTCTTTTAACCAATCTAATTAGCAATAATATATAGATACACGAGATGCACAATTTAAACATCATATATTATTGTGGGCCTGATATAATAATTGGTGACTTAAATTGAAGTCCGGAAAGCTCAGGCATTACCGACACCCCTATGCGCACGCCTATTGTAGTAATGTAAGGGGTTATAGTTATTATAAGTATTAAATACTTACCTAGAGTTAACTAAAAATATATCTAGATATATCTATCGTGAATATTAACTTGTTTAGCATAAGCACTATTGATGATAAAAAATCATTTTTTAGTACTTATATAAAATATGTTACCATTAAACAATAAGTTTATAAAATTAAAATTACAATACAATTATTAAATATTTATTTATTATTAAAAATAATATTTCAAATCAAAAACTAAAATTTAATTATAAGAATACCATTCAAGGTATCATAAACATAAATACCAAATTTCAATTTGGAAATTATGATTTATAAAATCAAGCAGGTATTAACATAATAGATCAGTTAATTAAGTAATTGACATTACCATTAACTACATATATATTATAGTATTGTACCAGCTATATTAGGTTTTAATTGTTATATCTAAGAAAATTAATTAATTTGAAAATCATTATTTACTTAAATACCTAATGCTAATTATTGGTCTGTACTGCAAAGTACAATTATTTATTTTCTAATATTACAAAATATAAAATAAACTATTTCAGTTTTCCTATCATATTAATTTAAATAGTGTCAAAATATTTTGCATTCATTTTATTTGATGTTTTCCACATATAGTTAAATAAATTTAAATCATGACATTATAATTTTAATACATACCTAACAAAATAATTATATAAAAAGCATACTGATAACATATTTATTTTCTACACGGGCGTTTATCATTTCAGCCATGATTGCATACTCGTGCACAATTTTGATTTAATACAAAAACCAAAGGAACTACCCCTACCTACCTTTCCTACCTATTAATTTATTGCATCAATCGAAAAATAAATTTTAGGTGTTCATTGCTTTATGAGAATCGTAATTCATAAAATATTACACTAACAACAACACAATACACGTATGACGTATTCCGTTATACATATATACAATATACATTATACACACCTAGAAATAATTTCTATGATATAATTTAAATAACTTATGTTATTATAAGGTATTCTAACAGAATACCAAAATTTGTTGATAAATCTGTGAATTTTGTAGTTAGAAGAAATAGACGTGCGTGAACATATGTTCAAGGGCGTGCCCATTATAAATAAGGCCCAAATTAATTTGTCTTATGTTTATTTCCATAAATTATAACTTAATAAATAGTAACCATATAAATTGCTATAATTTATTATAATAATCAAATATATAATAATTAAATACATAAAGTGCCGGACAAAATATAAACTTTTTACCTAAATCTATAATGAACAACAATATTTTATAGAAAAACAATTTTTTCAATATATTTCAAATCAGTTGCTAGTTATACTCTTCCAGATATTATTATGATAGTTAAGATTCTAATCTGTCTTCATCCAAAGTCTATCTTGGTTAATTTTTAGTTATGTTTAATTCTGAAAATATCTTTTTATTTTCGCAAGTTTTGATTGGTATTTGGTATTGTACTAAACATTTTTAATGTTAGATAATAATATGTACCTATTCAACTACTACCAAAGATGTCTAACTTCACACTTTCTTTTAACCAATCTAATTAGCAATAATATATAGATACACGAGATGCACAATTTAAACATCATATATTATTGTGGGCCTGATATAATAATTGGTGACTTAAATTGAAGTCCGGAGTGCTCAGGCATTACCGACACCCCTATGCGCACGCCTATTGTAGTAATGTAAGGGGTTATAGTTATTATAAGTATTAAATACTTACCTAGAGTTAACTAAAAATATATCTAGATATATCTATCGTGAATATTAACTTGTTTAGCATAAGCACTATTGATGATAAAAAATCATTTTTTAGTACTTATATAAAATATGTTACCATTAAACAATAAGTTTATAAAATTAAAATTACAATACAATTATTAAATATTTATTTATTATTAAAAATAATATTTCAAATCAAAAACTAAAATTTAATTATAAGAATACCATTCAAGGTATCATAAACATAAATACCAAATTTCAATTTGGAAATTATGATTTATAAAATCAAGCAGGTATTAACATAATAGATCAGTTAATTAAGTAATTGACATTACCATTAACTACATATATATTATAGTATTGTACCAGCTATATTAGGTTTTAATTGTTATATCTAAGAAAATTAATTAATTTGAAAATCATTATTTACTTAAATACCTAATGCTAATTATTGGTCTGTACTGCAAAGTACAATTATTTATTTTCTAATATTACAAAATATAAAATAAACTATTTCAGTTTTCCTATCATATTAATTTAAATAGTGTCAAAATATTTTGCATTCATTTTATTTGATGTTTTCCACATATAGTTAAATAAATTTAAATCATGACATTATAATTTTAATACATACCTAACAAAATAATTATATAAAAAGCATACTGATAACATATTTATTTTCTACACGAGCGTTTATCATTTCAGCCATGATTGCATACTCGTGCACAATTTTGATTTAATACAAAAACCAAAGGAACTACCCCTACCTACCTTTCCTACCTATTAATTTATTGCATCAATCGAAAAATAAATTTTAGGTGTTCATTGCTTTATGAGAATCGTAATTCATAAAATATTACACTAACAACAACACAATACACGTATGACGTATTCCGTTATACATATATACAATATACATTATACACACCTAGAAATAATTTCTATGATATAATTTAAATAACTTATGTTATTATAAGGTATTCTAACAGAATACCAAAATTTGTTGATAAATCTGTGAATTTTGTAGTTAGAAGAAATAGACGTGCGTGAACATATGTTCAAGGGCGTGCCCATTATAAATAATGCCCAAATTAATTTGTCTTACCTATGTTTATTTCCATAAATTATAACTTAATAAATAGTAACCATATAAATTGCTATAATTTATTATAATAATCAAATATATAATAATTAAATACATAAAGTGCCGGACAAAATATAAACTTTTTACCTAAATCTATAATGAACAACAACATTTTATAGAAAAACAATTTTTTCAATATATTTCAAATCAGTTGCTAGTTATACTCTTCCAGATATTATTATGATAGTTAAGATTCTAATCTGTCTTCATCCAAAGTCTATCTTGGTTAATTTTTAGTTATGTTTAATTCTGAAAATATCTTTTTATTTTCGCAAGTTTTGATTGGTATTTGGTATTGTACTAAACATTTTTAATGTTAGATAATAATATGTACCTATTCAACTACTACCAAAGATGTCTAACTTCACACTTTCTTTTAACCAATCTAATTAGCAATAATATATAGATACACGAGATGCACAATTTAAACATCATATATTATTGTGGGCCTGATATAATAATTGGTGACTTAAATTGAAGTCCGGAGTGCTCAGGCATTACCGACACCCCTATGCGCACGCCTATTGTAGTAATGTAAGGGGTTATAGTTATTATAAGTATTAAATACTTACCTAGAGTTAACTAAAAATATATCTAGATATATCTATCGTGAATATTAACTTGTTTAGCATAAGCACTATTGATGATAAAAAATCATTTTTTAGTACTTATATAAAATATGTTACCATTAAACAATAAGTTTATAAAATTAAAATTACAATACAATTATTAAATATTTATTTATTATTAAAAATAATATTTCAAATCAAAAACTAAAATTTAATTATAAGAATACCATTCCAGGTATCATAAACATAAATACCAAATTTCAATTTGGAAATTATGATTTATAAAATCAAGCAGGTATTAACATAATAGATCAGTTAATTAAGTAATTAACATTACCATTAACTAAATATATATTATAGTATTGTACCAGCTATATTAGGTTTTAATTGTTATATCTAAGAAAATTAATTAATTTGAAAATCATTATTTACTTAAATACCTAATGCTAATTATTGGTCTGTACTGCAAAGTACAATTATTTATTTTCTAATATTACAAAATATAAAATAAACTATTTCAGTTTTCCTATCATATTAATTTAAATAGTGTCAAAATATTTTGCATTCATTTTATTTGATGTTTTCCACATATAGTTAAATAAATTTAAATCATGACATTATAATTTTAATACATACCTAACAAAATAATTATATAAAAAGCATACTGATAACATATTTATTTTCTACACGAGTGTTTATCATTTCAGCCATGATTGCATACTCGTGCACAATTTTGATTTAATACAAAAACCAAAGGAACTACCCCTACCTACCTTTCCTACCTATTAATTTATTGCATCAATCGAAAAATAAATTTTAGGTGTTCATTGCTTTATGAGAATCGTAATTCATAAGATATTACACCAACAACAACACAATACACGTATGACGTATTCCGTTATACATATATACAATATACATTATACACACCTAGAAATAATTTCTATGATATAATTTAAATAACTTATGTTATTATAAGGTATTCTAACAGAATACCAAAATTTGCTGATAAATCTGTGAATTTTGTAGTTAGAAGAAATAGACGTGCGTGAACATATGTTCAAGGGCGTGCCCATTATAAATAAGGCCCAAATTAATTTGTCTTATGTTTATTTCCATAAATTATAACTTAATAAATAGTAACCATATAAATTGCTATAATTTATTATAATAATCAAATATATAATAATTAAATACATAAAGTGCCGGACAAAATATAAACTTTTTACCTAAATCTATAATGAACAACAATATTTTATAGAAAAACAATTTTTTCAATATATTTCAAATCAGTTGCTAGTTATACTCTTCCAGATATTATTATGATAGTTAAGATTCTAATCTGTCTTCATCCAAAGTCTATCTTGGTTAATTTTTAGTTATGTTTAATTCTGAAAATATCTTTTTATTTTCGCAAGTTTTGATTGGTATTTGGTATTGTACTAAACATTTTTAATGTTAGATAATAATATGTACCTATTCAACTATTACCAAAGATGTCTAACTTCACACTTTCTTTTAACCAATCTAATTAGCAATAATATATAGATACACGAGATGCACAATTTAAACATCATATATTATTGTGGGCCTGATATAATAATTGGTGACTTAAATTGAAGTCCGGAGTGCTCAGGCATTACCGACACCCCTATGCGCACGCCTATTGTAGTAATGTAAGGGGTTATAGTTATTATAAGTATTAAATACTTACCTAGAGTTAACTAAAAATATATCTAGATATATCTATCGTGAATATTAACTTGTTTAGCATAAGCACTATTGATGATAAAAAATCATTTTTTAGTACTTATATAAAATATGTTACCATTAAACAATAAGTTTATAAAATTAAAATTACAATACAATTATTAAATATTTATTTATTATTAAAAATAATATTTCAAATCAAAAACTAAAATTTAATTATAAGAATACCATTCCAGGTATCATAAACATAAATACCAAATTTCAATTTGGAAATTATGATTTATAAAATCAAGCAGGTATTAACATAATAGATCAGTTAATTAAGTAATTAACATTACCATTAACTACATATATATTAAAGTATTGTACCAGCTATATTAGGTTTTAATTGTTATATCTAAGAAAATTAATTAATTTGAAAATCATTATTTATTTAAATACCTAATGCTAATTATTGGTCTGTACTGCAAAGTACAATTATTTATTTTCTAATATTACAAAATATAAAATAAACTATTTCATTTTTCCTATCATATTAATTTAAATAGTGTCAAAATATTTTGCATTCATTTTATTTGATGTTTTCCACATATAGTTAAATAAATTTAAATCATGACATTATAATTTTAATACATACCTAACAAAATAATTATATAAAAAGCATACTGATAACATATTTATTTTCTACACGAGTGTTTATCATTTCAGCCATGATTGCATACTCGTGCACAATTTTGATTTAATACAAAAACCAAAGGAACTACCCCTACCTACCTTTCCTACCTATTAATTTATTGCATCAATCGAAAAATAAATTTTAGGTGTTCATTGCTTTATGAAAATCGTAATTCATAAGATATTACACTAACAACAACACAATACACGTATGACGTATTCCGTTATACATATATACAATATACATTATACACACCTAGAAATAATTTTTATGATATAATTTAAATAACTTATGTTATTATAAGGTATTCTAACAGAATACCAAAATTTGTTGATAAATCTGTGAATTATGTAGTTAGAAGAAATAGACGTGCGTGAACATAATATGTTCAAGGGCGTGCCCATTAATAAGGCCCAAATATTAACTTGTCTCATATTTGTTTCCCTAAATTATAACTTAATAAATAATAAACATATATTATTATGATTTATTATAATAGTACAATGTAGTAATATAATGTGTCACGAATTACAAAAGTATAATGATTAATGATCAACGATGTTAAATTAAAAAAAAAAAAATCTCTATATTATATAAATTAGTTGCTTATTATTGTTGTGCGAATAATATAATAGCAGAGATTTTAATGTATTTTGGTCATATTCATAGGCGTGCGCAAAGTTTCAAGTCGGGGGCAGCGAATATTTTTACCGGCCCATACATGATGGGTATTAAGTTAACATTTTTAAGCTCAAAATCAAAATTTAACCTTTGACCTTTAAATAAAAATATTTTAAACGATATTATCATTGGTTAATCATAGATTGTTTTTGCTCAACACCGGTTACCATATCAAAATTAAAAATACATCAAATATCAATAACACATTATTCTTTATAATTATAATACGGTTATATTATTATGTTATGTTATTCTTATTATTATATAGTTCGGCCCAGACAAATATATTCAAACCGTCCAGGGGCAGCAAGAGCACACCTTGCTGCCCCTGTCCGCACGCCTATGGTCATATTCTTTCGCATGTGCAAGTTTTGATTGAATTTATGCTAAATAATTTTAATGTTACATATGTACCAAATTATTGCCTAATATATTTAACCTTTTACTTTCTTTTTACCAATCTAACCATTCATTTATAGACATCTAGGTACATCTCTTGGTACCATCTTTTGGTACATCAGACATATTTTGAAGAATATTAATTTCTGCATTGAATTTACAAATGAATTGTTTGATTATATTGAATATTTTATACACAAAGATTTATAACTTCAATATATTTCACTAATCAATTATAAATAATATGTTTGGCCATAACCAGGATCTTTAAAATTTTAAACATAAATTATTAGGGCCTGATATAATAATTGGAGACTTAAATTGAAGTCCGGAGTGCTCAGGCATTACCGACACCCCTATGCGCACGCCTATTGTATTAATGTAAGGTGTTATAGTTATTATACCTAAGTAACTATATATATCTAGATATATGATTCGTGAATACAAACATGTTTAGCATAAGCACTATTGATGAAAAAAATTAGTTTTTAATACTTATATAAAATATCTATTCTTTCATCATTTATGTTTGTTCATATAAAATTATATGTTATTATTATACAATTAGCTTATTAGATTACAATTACAATATTAAATATTCATTAGGTAGTTATTAAAAATAACATTACAATTTTAAAACTAAAAATATAATTATAATTTACATACCTATTCACTATTCAGGTAATATTTATAAAAACTAATAAAAAAATAAAAAAATCATGAAGTACAATGGAAATCATAAAATTAAATAAGTATATTAACCACCCATATCGATCAAGATTTTATTTAGTTAAACTAATAATAAACAATTCCAAGTTAAACGAATAATTTTAGGAAAAGCGAAATGTTTTAAATGGTACTTAATATATTATTAGTTTATTTAGTTTAGGGTATAATAATATAAAACATTTTGTTCAGTGTTTTTAATTTGGCGTTTGTGAATGTGTGTAATTATTGCAATTGTAATCTACTGTCTGTAGGTTTTTGGTACGTTATAGATCAGCTTAATAATTTCTTTTAACGTAAAAATAATATGTATACCAATAAAGTATATTGATATCGGTTTTTAAATAGGTAAAAAAATTTTAAAAAAATGTCATTGCCATTACGTCGAAAAATGTCTACGGATGCTTTATTACAGTGTTGCGGTAGTTGGACTTTATATAAAAAATTACTATTTACTCATGTATAATATTGGTTACCAGTGATCGTTAAAATAACTTAATTTAGTCGTTTTATCTAGTCAAGAAAAATCTAAATGTTAACAAAAAAAAAAAAAATAAAAAAATAGTTTTAATTTAACAGAAATATAGGTAATCATTTAAAATTTAAATGCAACATGTTTTATAACATTTAATTAAAATCAGTGCTCGAATTGAGGAGAGTGGACACAGGGGATTGGAGCTCATATTCATTTTTTTTATTTTGGTTGTACTCCTGTTTAATTTTATTATAACGGGAGACGGAATATTTTAATTTATTAAAATAATATTGCAATATTGTATTTATTATTTCGTAAAGTCGTACCTATTTAATAAGGTATTAAAATTCAATTTAATGTTTTTTTTTTTCTATGATAATTAATAACGTGTCCAAAAGCACAGGCTAAAATATAAGTTAATGGTTAAAGTTTTTTTATTTTAAATATATTTAATTATTTTTACAATTTACAATTAATTACTCAAACGGTTAAAAATGTTAGAACATACTCATATATACCTAATATTAATTGTAATTGGTGGTAAATGTTACTATAGATTGATATATTTTAATTCAACTCTCTATTTTTGGAGATGTAGTGTAGAGGGAAAAGCTCTCCACGAGCTAGATTGAGTTTATTTAGTGTGAGTACGTTTATTTTATTCATCTCTTGAATAATAATAAGCTTTTATTTGAAGATATTAAAACCCAGAAATAAAAGCTGTAACGCTTAAATTGTAGTCCACCGTTACCATTTTATATACATTTATTTTGTTTAAGTAATAAAAATAATATTGAATTTTGTAACAATATTATAATAGTTTTTTTTTTTACCTCATTATATTTGAATGTGTAAACTGTAAAGTATTGGATATTTTTTATTGTATAACTGTATAACTGTCTTACGAATTTCGATTTGACATGGTAATCCGAAATAATATGTGTTAAATGTAATTGCATGACCTCAAGAGTTTAAAAAATTCTCATTCGGAATCCCGATGGTCATTTTGTGGGTAACTAAAACAGGTGGTAGACATTTTATATTTTTATTTTTGTGTACCGCATCATCAGACACATGTCCGCCACTAGACCGTATAGTTAGAGTCAAATTCTAAATCTTATATTTTCAAAACACAATATAATAATTAAGAATAATTATGTAATTTAATATTGTCACATTTCAAATTAAAATACGTTTGTATTCTGTATTAATGATTTTATATTATATATATATATATGTATTTATAATATCTTTATTTTATGTCACTACTATTAAAGACATTTTTTTTATCAAAGTATCAGTAAATCATATTATATGCACCAATTTATTATTTTATGTACAATTGTTGTGTATTAATATGGTATGTTACCCATAGGTTACCCACCTCTATGGCTCTATATTATGATATTATATTGTAATATAAATTGCTATTATGTAGCCGTGGCGTTTGTCAAAATAATAACTAGGTATTATTATTATAATCAATGTTGATGTCATTATTATCATGTGCGCTTACAATTTAATAACAATCTATATTAACTGGTGAAATGTAATAATATAATATTAAATTTTCAGTCTATGTTCTATGTATAATTAATAACAATATATATGTTTATGTGTTAATTTGATGTATGAAATGTATTTTATTTTGTCAGGCACGCAATTTCTACCCTATCCTGACTCCTATTTTTCATGATATACCATCATATTCCTAAATTATGAATAATAAATCTTATATAAGTGGAGGTATTCTAATCTCTATAAATTTGGCACACAATAATTAAAATTCAAAATAAACTCTTTTCATTTGGCTTAGGAAATTTTGAGTTGAGTTCACGGTACTTTAGTACCATTGTAATTTGTAATCTGAAGGTTCAGTTAAAAGAAGCGCTAAGTATATTTCCAGATAGGTACTAGGTTTTTATAAAATATATTTATATAATTAACAGTGCGAATATACATTAAATTACCTTATATTAAGTTATACAATTATAATTTACAAAATATTTAAAACGTTGTTTGTATGTAATTTTTAAAATACATTTTTTTGTTACATTTCACGTCATAGGCGTAACTAGATTAGTGTTTTTGGGGGTGCATAAATTGTAAAGAATTTCCAGTGAAGAATTACTGATTAAAAAAAAAAAAAAAATTATCGTAACTATTTTAACCTTCTATTTTACCTGCCCAGTAAATAATATATATTTAAATTACTGCTAGTTCAGGGCGAAGTGATGATTCACTCTCTCGATTATTTTACCCAAATCAATAATACCATATAATAATAATTTTTAATTATTTGAGGACTTTTTACATCGATTTGATTTTAAGTAGAAAACAGAAATAAAACAGTTTGAACTTGAAGATCTAGATAGGTATTCAATTTCTTTTTAAATTTTTTAAATTTTTTTTTAATACCTAGTACCAACTATATATTATTTTGTAGGAGAAAAAACCCGGAAACTAAATGATTCGATATAGGAAAACTCAAAAACAAATAAGTAGCCAAAAAATACGAACATTTAATTCAGAACAAATTAGCACGAAACACAGGCACACACAGGGAAAATGAGGCTGAAAACTAATGGAGTGGAGTAACACAAGCAATAAAGGAATGCGCCATAGACCTGGTCGGATGGACAGAGAAAACAAAGAGAAAAGACTGGTTTAATGACAAATGCCTAGAATAAACAGCGAAAAAGAACTAAACTAAGATACAAAATGATACAAAATAATTCAAATGAAAATAGGAAAGAATATGAACAGGGAAGAAAAGAAACTCATACAATCCCTAGAAGAGAAAAAAGACTATATATGAAAATGTTAATCGTAACTGTAGAAGTGAACAGAAAAAATCCAAGACAGTTCTTCGAAAGAAGTGGGAGGACCAAACGAGGATTTAAACTACAGACGAATATGATGATAAACGATAGCAAAGAACTAGTAACTGACAAAAAAGAAATACCAGAGATGTTTAAAATCAATTTTGAGAACCTCCTGAATAGACTCGAAAGTATATCAAATGAGAGAGAAGACATGATTACTGTAGAACCTAATATAGTATCTACAGGATAGATCCACAGGATAGATACAATGGTTGAACCCACTAGAGAAGAAATAGCAAAGATAATAAATTCACTTAAAAACAATAAATTACCGGAAGAAGACCAGATAACAGCAGAGCTACTGAAACATAGATTAAAACAAATGGTGGATGATGTGCATAAGGTAATTATAGAAATCTGGAAAACAGAAACCCTGCCAGAAGAATGGAGACCCAATGTGGCAATGTTATCTCTACTACACACAGGCTACAAAATACTGACAACGCTCATAAAGGAACGATTAAACTCTTATGTAACAGACGTAATAGGGGATTACCAATGCGGATTCAGTAAGGGTAAATCAACCATAGGCCATATACACATAATTCGACAATTGGCAGAAAAACATTATGAATATAATAAATATCTACACTTGGTATTTGTAGATTTTAAACAAGCATACGATTCAATAAGCAGGAAAGAACTATGGAAAACAATGAAAAAATTTGGAATACCCCATAAATACATAGCCCTAGTTAAAATGCGCAATACTTACACCAACCTTAAAATACGATTCTGACAAGAAACGTCAACACAATTTAAAGTACAGACTGGCCTCCGCCAGGGCGATGCATTATCTCCAATGCTATTCAACATAGCCCTGGAGAAAGTGGTAAGGGATAATATGTCAGAAGATCGGAAAATGAACCTCGATGAACTGAATGTTCTGTTGGCATATGCTGATGACATAATCATAATAGGAAACTCAAGAGATGATGTTATACAAACCACTCGACAACTGCTGAAGACGAGCAAGAGGATGGGATTAGAGGTGAACTAACAGAAAACCAAATATATGAGTATGTCGCGAACATAATAAAATAACTTATATCTAGAGGTAGATAATCTCACCTTCGGAAAAATTAATCACATCCCTCGAGGTAAATATAAACAGTACAAATATTATGCATGATGGAATTAAAAATAGATTAAGCATCTATCTTATGAATAAAAGAAAATCCTATACACCAGTTACATTAGACCAATCCTAACATATGGATGTGAGGCATAGTTAGCCACCAAGAGAAACCACCAGAGTCTAATTGCCTTTGAAAGACAAATATTAAGAAAAATGTATGGCCCTCTATATAACAGAGAAACAGAGCAATTTGAAAGGAGACATAATAACGAATTACGGGAGCTATACGGAAGACCAAAATATATTCTGTCATATATAAGAAGCAAAAGACTCGAATGGTTTGGACACGTATGGAGGGTGGATGGCCGAATTGTCCCCTTGTACATTTCAATGTACATACTTTTCACTCATTTTTAATGGTATGCCGACACTTGGGTGCAGAAAATTGGGCGCGGGACAATAGGGCACGGAAAGTTGGGTGCGAGACTTTAGGCGCAATGAGAATTGGGGGCAAATATCAATACTTTTTAAAATTCTAAATTTTTTTATTTTTTTTTACATTGATATTTATTATTTGAAAAATTTACGAAACGAACTATGGTTAGATATCCAATGTTGTTTAATTCAATTAAAATTATCATTAAACCTTTTTTTTTCCACGTCCGGTTAATAGGCGTCCGGATAATCAGCGTTCTATTGTACTTATCAATATTATTGTCAAAATTCCCAATTACAATTTACAATACATATAACGCGGGTAAGAATTTATAATCTAATAATACGATACGAGTTTTGATATTCAAGATAGTGGGTTAGCTATTAAATATCGTGAAGAATCTTATTTCGCATTAAACATTAAAAAGTTAAATGCATTATCATTTGTTCCTCCGCATTTGGTAATTAATGCATATGAAGCTATTTTGGAAACTGGGTTTTTTATTGAAAATAAAACCTTATTGTCAGGATTTTTGGATTATTTTGAAAGTACGTGGATTGGGAAATTATGTCGTAATAAAAAACGCCGAAATACTAGATTTCCAATAGAGCTATGGAATTGTTACAATCTCGTTAAATATGATATTCCTAAAACGAATAATTCAGTAGGGTGGTAAGGGTGGCATAATTCATTTAATTCAACATTAAATGACTCCATCCTTCGATATGGAAGTTTATCGAAGCGCTAAAACAGAAGAAAAACTTAATCGTTTAAAAATGCATCAATTTTTGGCTGGTACTGAACCAAGACAAAAACTTAAAAAATATAAAGACACAGCTTCTAGAATCAAAGTAATCTGTAATGATTTTGAAAACCGCAATATAAACGATTTTCTAAAAGACATTGCTCAAAATCTATCACAATAAATAAATGTATTAATAATGTCAATATGTTTAAGTATAAATGTATGATTTTTTCTTATTTTTATTTTTCGTAAGACAAAACTGTGCTTACAGTTTTTAATTAATGTAACAGCTTTAATATATCTAATCAAATGCTTGTGTTCATTAAAAGAATTATTGATTATAAATTAAATTATTAAAAATTGTGTAGATTTAATATTCTTAAGTAGATATATTGCATAATAATATTATTATAATTTGAATTAAAAAATAAATGTTCTTGCACCCAAATGTACGGCACCTAATTTTCATTACGCCCAATTGTCAAGCACCCAATTTTCCGTGCCCAAATGTCCGCGCCCAATTGTCTAACGCCCAAGTGTCGTACAACCATTTTTAATATTTAAATGATAAGAGTTGAACACACGGTATCGATTTCGTTGAATTTGTTATGATACAAAGAATTCGAAATATGTATATATTTATTATAGCACTGTTACCAACTGTCTAATTAAGTTCATAAGCAGAAAAAATGGAAATATTTTGTCGTACATTTTGCCATGAAATTTTTTTTTTGCTAAATATTATTCTGATTACACCAAAATATTGGGAATTTTTCTTTGTGTTCTTGACACACTGCTTTATTTGTTTTCTCTAATTTCGTTTCAATACAATCAATAGTTTAAAAATAGAATATCATACTATGTATGTACAATGCAATGTACAACGGGAATCGCCATCTCACAATAATAACGATGATTCGATTATTATTATTATTGGCAGTTCGTACAGAACGTATTTGTCGTTACGCGACATACGCATACATTTTTGCTTACATGTACGTATTTTACACAAATAGTTACAAATCAATTTTTTTATAACAATAAGTAAATAAAACATTTCTATAATGAGTAAAAACCTCACGGACAGAGAATTAGTCGAGTTACTCGATGCAGACATGTCAGACTTCAGTGGTTTAGAAGACATTGATGTTGACGAAAATGTGGAAGAAATTGATAAATTACTAGCTGAGTTTGACGAAGAAGAGGATCTCGTTTTATCCGATTTGGAGGACATTGAGGAAGATGCTAATGTTGACTCTATTAGTAATTCGAAATATTTCACTTTACAAAAAAACCAAATTAAATGGCAGCAAAAACCATTTACCCCACTTTCAATTAATTTAAATGATTTAAATGAATCCGAAACGCCAACCTATTTGTACGATCCTATATATTACTTTTCAAAATACTTTGATGGTAAAGAATTTGATAAAATGACTAATTTATACGCAACTCAACAAAATTCTACACGATTCAAACCTAGTACTTCGTCTGAAATTAGATACTTTATTGCAATACATATGGTTATGGGTGCTTTAAAGATGCCTAGAGTACACATGTATTGGGAAAAAGATACCTATATAAATTTAGTTGCCAAAACTATGCCCAGAAACCGATTTTTTAGTTTTCGTACACATTTTCACGTTGTAGACAATATGGAGATTCCGAAAAACAACAAAGATACATTTTTTTAAATTCGTCCTTTTTTTGAAATAATTAAAAAATATGTTTAGAAATTCCAATGGAAAGAAACTTATCGGTTAATGATCAGATGATTCCGTTCAATGGACATTTATCAGTAAAGCAATATATTAACGAGGTAAGCCAAATCCTTAGGGAATAAAAACATATCTATTATGCGGCCAAAGTGGTTTAGTGTATAATTTAATCTTATACCAAGGAAATATGATCGAAGTCGACGATGATTTAAAAAAATTTTTTGGATTTTTGTCGGATAAAGAAATGAAAAAAATGGGAAGGGGGACGACATTTGAAATAAGTTCGGACATTCCAGACGTAAATTTAGGACTAGTAAAATGGTACGACAATAAACCCATAAATTTATGTTCAAATGTTGTGGCCTCAGGAATAGTTGATACGATAAAAAGACGGGACAGCATAAACAAAAAATATGTCTACATCGAGTGACCGGAAATAGTAGGACATTATAATAATACGATGGGTAGTGTAGACAAACATGATCAGCTCGTAAGCTTATATCGATGTTTCATCAAATCAAAAAAATGGACACTCAGAATGGTTAGCCACGCGTTTGAAATGGCAGTAAGTAACTCGTGGTTAGAATACATCAATGACGCAAAACAATTAAAAATAAAAAAGAAAGATACATTACATTTACTTGGATTTAGGATGAGATTGGCTAAAGAGTTGATACTTTTGGGGAAAACTGTAATTACGCCTTCGAGAAAAGTAGGACGCCCGTCGTCACGCACATCCCCGAATCTTCAAAAAAAATTATCTTCACCGCTTGAAAAAAAATAAAAATTAGACTCACGTTCTTTATCAAGTGTTCAATATGACAATATCGGTCACTTACCAGAGCTTGAATGAAGAAAAGAAGCTACGCGATGTAAATATGAAGGTTGCAAAGGAAGAACACAATTGTATAAAATGTGACGTTCATTTATGTTTTACGACAAAAAATAACTGTTTTTTTGATTTTCACAATTAACATTATATTTGATATTTTATTTTACTTTATATTTTTAATGACTATTATAAGGTATTATTTTTAATTTTTAATTTTATAAAGATGCATTTGTAATAATAATTTATTTTTATTTTTTATGACGGCAAGTCCCATTGCACATTATAATGTACATCCCAAATTTTTTGGGAAGGGGTAGTGTGAAAAATTTAAAATTTTAACAGTAACCTATTTATAGAATATATAAAATAAAAAATATGAAGAAAAATTTTTTTACCTAAAAAAAAAAATTCAGGACTGAAAGGGTTAATCGTTAAATACGATGTACAATTGAAAATACGTATAACAAGGAATACATTTATATCATAAATATGTATGTTCTGACTCACGGTGTCAGCGGTCCTTTGGGCAACACAATTATTTTTGCAATGGATTGGGTGACGGGCTATAAACAGCGTCGGCGTTGATCACGTCAGCTGTAGAACGGTACACGTCAGGCGACGGCGGTGATGGCTCGGCGTCCACGACGTTGGTCACGGCAGCTGTAGGACGGGTACACGTCGGTCGGTGGCGGCGGTGGCTCGGCGTCCACGGCAGCTATAGAACGAATACACGTCGGGCGGCGGCGGCAATGGCTCGGTGTCTACGACGGATCACACTTTTCTGCACTGTCTGGGCCTGGCATACAGACCCCAGATACAGAAAAGGCGGTAGCAACAAACGGAGACCCTGAGCTGTGCTATATGAACCATATGAATATGGCTTTTTTGATAATATTTTGGACGTGCTGACCGAGTTTAGTTTGCGCCCAATTGTAACGCCTAGGTATTTTGCTTGTATGGACCAGTTAACAGCGTGATTGTCAAGTAGTAGAGGTGGTACGTTAGTTGTGTTAAAGCGACCAAATAAGATGCCTACAGTTTTGGTTGGAATTATTTTAATACGCCATCGGTGGAACCAGGTGGTTGCTAGGTTGAGTTGGTGCTGTAATTGTATAGCCGCACGCCTGGGATTTTTGTTAGAGGTGAAGAACATAGTATCATCGGTGAAGAGTAAGAGGTAGGCTTTTGGAGTTGTTGGTATGTAGTTATGTAGGACAGATATAGAGTGGGGGATAGACAGGAGCCTTGATGAACTCCTGTGAGGATATTTCTGGAGGATGAGAATGAATCTTCGATTTTGGCAGTGAAAGTGCGATCAGTAAGAAAGGATTCGATGATTTTAACGATTTCAGTCGGAATTTTGAGCTGAGAGAGCTTGTAAAGGAGACCTTGGTGCCAGACTCGATCAAAAGCTTTCTCAACATCAAAGAAGATGGCTGCGGTGTTTAGGTTGTTGTTAAAGTTCTGGCTGAGTTGATGGGTAAGTTTGGTTAGTCGTAGAGTAATTGAGTGTTCAGGTCTGAAGGCAAATTGTTCTGGGCGGATTTTGTCACGGAGATTGTTTTGGAGGTGGTCGAGGATGAGACGTTCGTAGATTTTAGATAATGAGGATAGCAGCGAAATAGGTCGGTAATTTTTTGGAAGTTTGTGGTCTCTGCCTGATTTGGGAATGGAAATGATAACTGCTTTTTTCCAGGCAAGCGGAAAGTAGCAGATTCTGAAAGAGCTATTGATGATTTTTGTCAGGAATAATAAAATATTGTTCGGCAGGAATTTAAGAGCCGTGTTGGTGAAGAGATCGTCACCAGGGGATTTCTTTTTGCGAAGATTTCTGATGAGATTTTGTATGGTGATTGGGGTAGTGAATAGGTTAGAGTTAGTTATGTCGAGATTTTGTAGTGAGTGGCAGTGATCTGTTACTTCTGGTAAGTCGGGGCTTGGGTTAGTTTGGAATTGGCTTTCGAGAGAATCAGCTATTAGTTCAGCACGATCTTTGGATGAGAAACCTAGATCATTTAGGCCAATCAGTGGGTGGAAAGCTGGACTCTTGTGGAGGAGACATTTTATAAGTTTGTATGTGAATCAGTCGTGGGGTCGAGTGAGTTAAGGAAGATGTCCCATTGGTCGGTTTTGTGAGTTTCAAGTAAGGTATGGATGAGTGAGATTTTGGCGTTAAATTTACGTTTAATGGTCGGGTTACGGTTATTTTGCCATTGGCGGCGTAGTTTGTTCTTTTCAGTTATTTCTTTTTTAATGTAGTTTTGTAGTAAGAGTGAAGAGTTTTTAGTTTTGGGTGTGAATACGCTAGCTTCAATTGCGTGTTGTATGTTTTTGGTCAGATAATCGATTGCCTTGTCGATTGAATGACTGTCATTGATCGGTTGAGTAGATAAGTTTGGTATGTTAGTAAGGATTGTTTTGTATTTAGTCCAGTTAATGAAGTAGTTGGTAGCTGGAGGGGAAGAAGATATTGGAGAACATAAGGTCTCTAGAAGGATAGGGTAGTGGTCTGTGGAAAGTTCGTTGAGATTGTATATTTGGGTTGCGTAAGGTAGTCGTACGAGAGCGATGTCGAGTACGTCAGGTCTGAATCTGGCGTTTTTTGGAAGTATGTGGGGGTTGAGCAGTGATGGATAGTCAGATAGTTGGGCATGATCAAAGAGGACTCGTCCGACAGCGTTTGTCGAATAACTGTGCCACAAGGGGTGTGTGGCGTTAAAATCACCTGCCGAGATTTGCCATTCGGCGCTCTTAGTCAACAGGTCTAGGTCGTTGGTCGTGAGACTGGAGTCGGATAATTTGTAGACAGCTGAAATGAGTATCTCATGGCCATCTAGTTGGATAAGGACAGAGGACGATTGAATGAATGTATTTAATGCGACTTGTGTTGGTGAACAACGCGTCGATGGATGAGGACAGCCGTACCTCCATACGCAGGTGAGCCGCGGACAAGTGGTAGGTCGTTCCTGTACGTGAAATAGTGGGGAATGTGAAGTTATATAGATGGGGATAGGCGTGTTTCGTTAAGTAAAATAATGTCGGTTTTCAGTTGGATTGCTAAGGAACGTAATTCGTTAAGTTTATGTTTAATGCCGTTGGAATTCCAAAATAGAATTTTTAAATTATCCATTTTGGGGCGTGGAATGGACAGGAATGATTTAATGGTAACCCCCGACTCAAACCCGACCTTCTCCTATCATGCTAAGCTCTAGTTCCTGGCGGAAAGCTGCACCTACTGTCTACCAAATTCCAAACATAACTCCCTCTTCAATCACTGCAAAATCTACCTTAAACGGTCAAATCTCCATTCAAACAGCTGACTCCTTCCACTTCCGAACGATCCAGACTGCCCTGACTGAAAATAAAATTGATTTCAACACCTTCGGCCTCCCCGAAGAACGCACCCTTAAGGTAGTTTTGAAGGGCATTCCAACTGACATCCACACCGATGAAGTCGCAAGCGAGCTTGAATCGCTTGGCTTCTCGGTTAAATTCGTACGCCGTTTTGGTACCACTGACAAACCTATGCCAATATGCCT